>NC_053025.1:553793370-554064464 GCF_003073215.2 Triticum urartu | reverse complement strand
CTTTCGAGAGAAACTCCTTCTCTAGAAAGGATCCATTCTTAGCAACGAATTTCTTGCCTTCGGATCTGTGATAGAAGGTGTACCCAACAATTTCCTTTGGGTATCCTATGAAGACAGATTTCTCCGATTTGGGTTCGAGCTTATCAGGTTGAAGCTTTTTCACATAAGCATCGCAGCCCCAAACTTTAAGAAACGACAACTTTGGTTTCTTGCCAAACCATAGTTCATAAGGCGTCGTCTCAACGGATTTTTATGGTGCCCTGTTCAATGTGAATGCAGCCGTCTCTAAAGCATAACCCCAAAACGATAGCGGCAAATCAGTAAGAGACATCATAGATCGCACCATATCTAGTAAAGTACGATTACGACGTTCGGACACACCATTACGCTGTGGTGTTCTAGGTGGCGTAAGTTGCGAAACTATTCCGCATTGTTACAAATGTAGACGAAACTCGTAACTCAAATATTCTCCTCCATGATCAGATCGTAGAAACTTTATTTTCTTGTTACGATGATTTTCCACTTCACTCTGAAATTCTTTGAACTTTTCAAATGTTTTAGACTTATGTTTCATTCAGTAGATATACCCATATCTGCTCAAATCATCTGTGAAGGTGAGAAAATAACGATACCCGCCGCGAGCCTCAATATTCATTGGACCACATACATCAGTATGTATGATCTCCAAAAAATCTGTTGCTCGCTCCATTGTTCCGGAGAACGGTGTCTTAGTCATCTTGCCCATAAGGCATGGTTCGCAAGTACCAAGTGATTCATAATCAAGTGATTCCAAAAGTCCAATAGTATGGAGTTTCTTCATGCGCTTTACACCAATATGACCTAAATGGCAATGCCACAAATAAGTTGCACTATCATTATCAACTCTGCATCTTTTAGCTTCAACATTATGAATATGTGTATCACTACTATCGAGATTCAACAAAAATAGACCACTCTTTAAGGGTGCGTGACCATAAAAGATATTACTCATATAAATAGAACAACCATTATTCTCAGATTGAAATGAATAACCGTCTCGCATCAAACAAGATCCAGATATAATGTTCATGCTTAACGCTGGCACCAAATAACAATTATTTAGGTCTAAAACTAATCCCGAAGGTAGATGTAGAGGTAGCGTGCCGACGGCGATCACATCGACTTTGGAACCATTTCCCACGCGCATCGTCACCTCATCCTTAGCCAGTCTTCGCTTAATCCGTAGTCCCTGTTTCGAGTTGCAAATATTAGCAACAGAACCAGTATCAAATACCCAGGTGCTACTGCGAGCTCTGGTAAGGTACACATCAATAACATGTATATCACATATACCTTTGTTCACCTTGCCATCCTTCTTATCCGCCAAATACTTGGGGCAGTTCCGCTTCCACTGACCAGTCTGTTTGCAGTAGAAGCACTCAGTCTCAGGCTTAGGTCCAGACTTGGGTTTCTTCTCCTGAGCAGCAACTTGTTTGTTGTTCTTCTTGAAGTTACCCTTCTTCTTTCCTTTACCCTTTTTCTTGAAACTGGTGGTCTTGTTGACCATCAACACTTGATGCTCCTTCTTGATTTCTACCTCCGCTGCCTTTAGCATTGCGAAGAGCTCGGGAATTGTTTTATTCATCCCTTGCATATTATAGTTCATCACGAAGATCTTGTAGCTTGGTGGTAGTGATTGAAGAACTCTGTCAATGACACTATCAACAGGAAGATTAACTCCCAGTTGAGTCAAGTGATTATGATACCCAGACATTTTGAGTATATGTTCACTGACAGAACTATTCTCCTCCATCTTGTAGCTATAGAACTTATTGGAGACTTCATATCTCTCAATCCGGGCATTTTCTTGAAATATTAACTTCAACTCCTAGAACATCTCATATGCTCCATGACGTTCAAAACGTCGTTGAAGTCCCGGTTCTAAGACGTAAAGCATGGCACACTGAACTATCGAGTAGTCATCAGCTTTACTCTGCCAGACATTCTTAACGTCATCAGCAGCATCTGTAGCAGGCCTGGCACCCAGCGGTGCTTCTAGGATGTAATTCTTCTATGCAGCAATGAGGATAATCCTCAAGTTACGGACCCAGTCCATGTAATTGCTACCATCATCTTTCAACTTTGCTTTCTCAAGGAACGCATTAAAATTCAACGGAACAACAGCACGGGCCATCTATCTACAATCAACATAGAGAAGCAAAATACTATCAGGTACTAAGTTCATGATAAATTTAAGTTTAATTGATCATATTACTTAAGAACTCCCACTTAGATAGACATCCCTCTAATCATCTAAGTGATCACGTGATCCAAATCAACTAAACCATGTCCAATCATCACGTGAGATGGAGTAGTTTTCAATGGTGAACATCACTATGTTGATCATATCTACTATATGATTCACGCTCGACCTTTCAGTCTCAGTGTTCCGAGGCCATATCTGCATATGCTAGGCTCGTCAAGTTTAACCCGAGTATTCTGTGTGTGCAAAACTGGCTTGCGCCTGTTGTAGATGAACGTAGAGCTTATCACACCCGATCATCACGTGGTGTCTCGGCACGACGAACTTTGGCAATGGTGCATACTCAGGGAGAACACTTTTATCTTGAAATTTAGTGAGAGATCATCTTATAATGCTATCGTCAATCAAAGCAAAATAAGATGCATAAAAGATAAACATCACATGCAATCAATATAAGTGATACGATATGACCATCATCATCTTATGCTTGTGATCTCCATCTCTGAAGCACCGTCATGATCACCATTGTCACCGGCGTGACACCTTGATCTCCATCATAGCATCGTTGTCGTCTCGCCAACTATTGCTTCTACGACTATCGCTACCGCTTAGTGATAAAGTAAAGCAATTACAGGGCGATTGCATTGCATACAATAAAGCGACAACCATATGGCTCCTGCCAGTTGCCGATAACTCGGTTACAAAACATGATCATCTCATACAATATAGCATCATGCTTTGACCATATCACATCACAACATGCCCTGCAAAAACAAGTTAGACGTCCTCTACTTTGTTGTTGCAAGTTTTACGTGGCTGCTACGGGCTTAGCAAGAACCGTTCCTACCTACGCATCAAAACCACAATGATAGTTTGTCAAGTTAGTGTTGTTTTAACCTTCTCAAGGACCGGGCATAGCCACACTCGGTTCTACTAAAGTTGGGGAAACGGACACCCACCAGGCACCTATGTGCAAAGCACGTCGGTAGAACCAGTCTCACGTAAGCGTACGCGTAATGTCGGTCCGGGCCGCTTCATCCAACAATACCGCCGAACCAAAGTGTGACATGCTGGTAAGCAGTATGACTTGTATCGCCCACAACTCACTTGTGTTCTACTCGTGCATATAACATCTACGCATAAAACTAGGCTCTGATGCCACTGTTGGGGAACGTAGTAATTTCAAAAAAAATCCTACGCACACTCAGGATCATGGTGATGCATAGCAACGAGAGGGGAGAGTGTGTCCACGTACCCTCATAGACCGAAAGCGGAAGCGTTAGCACAATGCGGTTGATGTAGTCGTACGTCTTCACGGTCCGACCGATCCAAGTACCGAACGTACGGCACCTCCGAGTTCAGCACACGTTCAGCTCGATGACGTCCCACGAACTCCGATCCAGCAGAGCTTCATGGGAGAGTTTCGTCAGCACGACGGCGTGATGACGGTGATGATGTTGCTACCGACACCGCGCTTCGCCTAAGCACCGCTACGATATAATCAAGGTGGAATATGGTGGAGGGGGGCACCGCACACGGCTGGAATAGATCAACAGATCAACTTGTGTGTTCTAGGGTGCCCCCTGCCCCCGTATATAAAGGAGCAAGGGGGGAGGCGGCCGGCTAGGAGGAGGGCGCGCCTGGGAGGGAGTCCTATTCCCACCGGGAGTAGGACTCCTCCTTTTCTTTGTTGGAGTAGGAGAGGGAAGGAAGGGAGAGAGGAGAAGAAGGAAAGAGGGGGCGCCGCCCCCCTCCCCTCCTTGTCCAATTCGGACTAGAGGGGGAGGGGGGGCGCGGCTGCCCTGGACGCCCCTCCTCTTCTCCCACTAAGGCCCATGAGGCCCAATTAACTCCCCAGGGGGTTCCAGTAACCCCTCGGTACTCTGATTTTTATCCGAAACCACTGAGAACACTTCCGGTGTCCGAATATAGTCATCCAATATATCGATCTTTATGTCTCAACCATTTCGAAACTCCTCGTCATGTCCGTGATCATATCCGGGACTCCGAACTACCTTCGGTACATCAAAACACAAAAACTCATAATACCGATCGTCACCAAACTTTAAGCATGCGGACCCTACAGGTTCGAGAACTACGTAGACATGACCGAGACAGGTCTCCGGTCAATAACCAATAGCGGAACCTGGATGCTCATATTGGCTCCTACATATTCTACGAAGATCTTTATCGGTCAAACCGCATAACAACATACGTTGTTCCCTTTGTCATCGGTATGTTACTTGCCCGAGATTCGATCGTCGGTATCTCAATACCTAGTTCAATCTTGTTACTGGCAAGTCTCTTTACTCGTTCCGTAATGCATCATCCCGCAACTAACTCATTAGTTACATTGCTTGCAAGGCTTATAGTGATGTGCATTACCGAGAGGGCCCAGAGATATCTCTCCGACAATCTAAGTGACAAATCCTAATCTCGAAATACGCCAACTCAACATTACCTTCGGTGACACCTGTAGAGCACCTTTATAATCACCCAGTTACGTTGTGACGTTTGGTAGCACACAAAGTGTTCCTCCGGTAAACGGGAGTTGCATAATCTCATAGTCATAGGAACATGTATAAGTCATGAAGAAAGCAATAGCAACATACTAAACGATCACGTGCTAAGCTAATGGAATGGGTCAAGTCAATCACATCATTCTCCTAATGATGTGATCCCGTTAATCAAATGACAACTCATGTCTATGGCTAGGAAACATAACCGTCTTTGGTCAACGAGCTAGTCAAGTAGAGGCATACTAGTGACACTTTGTTTGTCTATGTATTCACACATGTATTATGTTTCCGGTTAATACAGTTCTAGCATGAATAATAAACATTTATCATGATATAAGGAAATAAATAATAACTTTATTATTGCCTCTAGGGCATATTTCCTTCAAGCATATGGGTTGATAGTCTTCAAGCGGGTCCATAAGGGTGGTTGTTATACTTTTGCCAAGTGCTTACAACTCTCGCTTTCGATACATTTGGTTCTTTTGAGTTGTAACACTTAAACTTGATGGTCGTCTGCTACCTTTTCTGTCAACTATGTGATGCAATGATAAATTCCGCATGTTCGACGATAAATTCCGCACAAAGTCATTTTGCAGATGTCCATTTATCATTATTCATGTCATTATCTTCCTTATATTTTTTCATGCATCATGAATTGTCTTCATAAGTTGAAGAGGATCTCCACAAGTACAACCTGCCATGTGCATTTGCATTCAAACGCAAAATACGTATATATGCACTACTTCAGGGGGAGCCTTTTGCTACTTATGAAGACAATACCTTAATCCTTTACAATTTCACATACTTTTATCCCCGTTGAAAACTTCAACCAGTTTGTCATCAATCACCAAAAAGGGGGAGATTGTAAGTGCATCTAGTGCCACCCCTAGTTGGTTTTGGAGTATTGACGCTGGTTGAGGGACTAATGTGTTTGTGAGAATTGCAGGATAACACAGGTAGTAGTCCCTCATTGATTCGGTTTACCTACCGGAGATTACCCCTAAAAATGTGTGAAGACATTGAAGACAATGGTGGTCTGTGAAGAGTTGAACATTGAATACTATGACATGAGAATACATCGTATGAAGACTATGGATTGCGAAGACATAGTTGTTTCGTAGTTTCCTTTTCTTCTTTGTTGAGTCATAGGAACCACCGTACTATTAAGTGTGGTCCAAGTGAACAAAGTCAGAGTGACTGAAGTGATGCTCAACCAAATCCTAAGTCTTCGAGTGAAGACAATGAGAGCAAATCTTATCCAGAGCTGGATGAGTCAGCTTTACTTGTAGCCCAAGTTAAGCTGTAGCGTGTGTTTGAAATCTGACCGTTGGAACACGTGTCAGTTCCTTAGTGACCCATGGTCATTTCGGACAAATCAGGTCGGGTTGCCTAGTGGCTATAAATAGCCCACCCCCTATACCATAAAATGGTGGCTGCTCAGAGTTAGTGCACGGCTTTTGTCGTTTGAGAGCAACCCACCTCGAAGCCTTTGAGAGAGAAATACTTGCGAGGACAAAGCCCTAAACACCCAAAGCCAAAGAGTGTTAGGCATCACTGAAGTCTTTCTGTCTACGTGATCTGAAGACTTATTACACTCGATGACTGTAAATCCTCCAGCCGGTCAGGCGTCGCGTTCTGAGCATCCAAGAGTCATTGTGGATCGCCGGTGAACGAAGTCTGTGAAGGTTTGGAAGTCTACCTTGAAGACTTACCAGAGTGATTGGGCGAGGACTGTGTGTCCTTAGCTCAAGGGGAATAAGGTGAAGACACGGTCTTCTGAGTTGAATCTCAGTCTCCCTAACCAGACATACAGTTGTCACAGCAACTGGAACTGGTCCAACAAATACCTGCCCTCACCAAGCAACTGGTTCTATCCTTACCTCTCTCTTTACTTACAGTTTGTCTTCGTGAAGTCATTGCCTGCGTGCATGATATGATTGACTTCACTGTGTGAAGACTGTTGTTGATTAGTTTTATACTTTCTTCCATCTTGATCCATACTACCTAGCTGCTGATAGTCTTCGTGTTTTCACTTCATTGCTTACTTGACTATGGCTTGTCTAGTGTAGTCTACCTTCCGCTGCATATCAATAGGTTCATTTCTACTGTTTTTCTTCAAAGCCCCCGTGTTTTGAAGACTTTCAAAAAAATCGCCTTTTCCCCCCCCCCCCCCCTCTAGTCGATAACTAGCACTTTCATCATCTACCCGTCAAGGTCCCAAAGTTCAGGCAACATAGCTTAATCCGAATAAACACATCGTCTAGGGAGTAGTCATCTACATAGATACTCACTCTGTCCCATAATATAATAGTGTTTTTGACACTAGTGTAGTGTTAAAAACGCTCGTAATTATGGGAAGGAGGGAGTAGATTATAAGACGATGTTTCCTTTTCTGCTAGTCAAGTGGGAGTTTAGGTGCTTATGCAAATTTACCTGGCTTCATAATTCGATTCATTTTCTCCCATTGATTTTACTTTTATAAACTATAATAGATGCTTGGATGATGTACCAGATTTATTCTATTTACTTGTAGCATAAACTTTGTCTCTAACCTCTTGCATGTATTATTTGCCCCATGTTTTAATGCTTTTTCAGCCATTTTATTTGCAAATAACTAGACAACTAAATTCTACATATATTGAGTGCAAGAGCACATTCACTCGCAAAAAAGGAGTGCGAGAATTCATGCCCTTGTTTTTAGAGAAAACATGCAAGCCGAGCCCGAAAAAAGGCTCGAACCTTGCCCGGCTTTGACTTAACAAATCCATCAACCGGCCAGGATTACAAGAGCAGGACAATACAGGGGAAGTAGAAAGCGAAACGGAAATAAAGGATACAAGGTACATAGTGGAACAAACTCTAAGGAAACGACAACCCCAGGCGAGAGCTTGAAGCACCGATGCTAACATCCACCGCAACGCCATCACCGGCATACCAACATGTACACGAGAAGGAAGCACACAACGCTTGCATTGTGTCACTAACCGCATCCAGAGGACCAAACCGGGGCCAAACATGGTCTGTCTCTGCTGCCACAAAGGGCCACTACCCTTCCCCCAGGCTCAATGGATGTCGTACCGCCAGCCGGCAGAATGGTTCCCAGAACCATGGTGCACAAGCTGTCAAACGGAGACATGGCAGAAACAGACCCCGCAAGCAGCAACAAACCAACCACCCTGGCGCTGTCATTGGCAACAGGCAAAAAAACACACGGGTTGACAGCTGTTAATCGAATGGAGCACCGATGGTCCATCATGCTACCGGAGATAAGAGCAAACCAAGAGCGCCACCACCTAGCCATCACTACTCCCCAACACCTAGCAGATCCCGGCCGGCGCCTTCAAGAAGGAGCACAACACCACGGCACCGTCGTCGGCCAAAGCAGGGGACCAAGGGATTTCTCCCATGCTCAGGGGTGGGGGTGGGCAGGGGAGGATCCTCACCGGAGCCTCCAAGGAGGGGATCACGCCAAAAACCAGTGGCTCTTCTTGAATATGTTCCCGTCAGCCTGAAAAATCATTTGCAACGTGGATAGAAGCCGTCACGGAGGTGTTACCTTCTTGATGGTGGCACATGTACCTAGCGGTTATAAAACACGGCGTCATGAATGTACCGTCGCTTCGCGTCGGCTGGTCATCCTTGTCTGGACCGGCATTTCATTCATGACGGATGATGCGAGGCGTTATGAAAAATCTAGTCGTCTGCAATTTCTCATTTTTAGGTAGTGAGATGGTACTCAAAAGATGACCTTTATTGCATTGTTTTACTTCAGAAGAGTAGCGGCTCCCCTAATTATGTTAGGCTGTTGCCAATGCATGGGTGCTTAGATGAGGTGCTAAGCACATTAAATAGCTTAGCAACTATACTTTCCAATGCATAGGTGCTTAGCTTATGGTTGCTAAGCTTGCTTCATTTAATAATTTAGCAACTAAAGCTCTTCATGTATTGGTGGGCTCCTTTCTTTTAAATGTTTTGCCTAGGTTCATGCGCTTAGCATTGGTTCTTTCTGGGGTCACCACACTCATCTCTCTCCTCTTAAATAACTTGCCGCATCAAATTTTTTGCCTACGTGGAAGGCTTAGCACCTGTACAAGGTGGAGCATTGGGAGGGGCCTTAAGCAAGCAATCTTCTTATGAAGTAATAAAGTGTTGACAAGCAGAAGAAAAAAATGATGACCATTTTGATCCCGATTTCCAAAATATGGGCCAACAGCTAGCTATGAATTTTAACATGTTAACGCAGCATTTCAGCCTTCAGATCGATAACCATTCATGCAAAAAGGGAGGTAAACTTTGACATGCTGCAAGTATTCATCATGAACCGAGTTTAACCGGTACAGAGACACACTACACATAAAAGAGAAGTGAAGGAGGCCAGATAAGATGGCAGAAGTTCCAGCAACATGCCATATCATATCAGTTACATGCATGCATGGTGATCCAAGCATGGTGCAACGACAAGACATATGTAGAGGTTAATTTGATCAAGAGAAGCTAGTCGCCCAAGTTGGGCAGGTTATCGGCGAGGACCCTCGTGACGGCCGACATCAACGGCTCCAACTTATTGTGTTCCCGGATATGTGCAGGCAGTGCTTGAATCTTGAGCGCCAACCTCCTCGCCGTCACCGGGTAGTCCTGCAACGTCGGGCATCCTCACAGCATGTCAGTATCAAACCGAACAAAGTCGGGCAACGGAGAAACGTAAGTATGTGTTGCGTACTTGAACTAAGATATATAAGAGCTACTGTACTAGTCAAGATGCATGGGCGACGCTAATGAAGGCAGGGTGGGTACTTACATTGCCTTCCTGGAGCACCATGTGGAGGGGCAGGATCTGCATCACCAGCGCTTGGACGTCTCCCTGGGGCAGGTCAGCACAAGCCGTGAGCACGATGGGCTGCAGTTCCTTGTGCTTGCTCATGAAGCAGCGCCGCAGGACGAACCTCCCGTACCAGTGGTTGGACAGGCTAACGACGTGCTGCATGAGCCTGGACAGGAGCCGCCGCCTGAACTCATTCCTGTCCATGTCGGGGTCGCGGTCGCGGTCGAGGAGGCTCTGCACCAGGCGGTTGCTGCATGTGGTGGCGAGGCGAGTGCCCATGCATCCATGCAAATTGGGTGAGTAAAATCAGCGATCGGGAAGCACCAAACAAGCTAATAGTTGAGGCGAGAATTGTGTAACGATCGACCACTAAATTACCTGTTTGGTCCCATGGCCATTGTTACGGCTCGCTCAACGAGTGCATCCTCGAAAAGAGGGAGCTCCTCGCCTTCCGCGTACCGGAAGCATGTAGGCAAGCACGCCAACCGGCCGAGCGGGGAGTCCAGCTTGTCATCGATGGTGTCTATGGCGTCCCTGACCAGAGCCTGAAAGCATTCCAGACCGATCAGTAAGTACAAGATACGGAGCCAAACATGCAAATGATGCATCATGCATATATACAGTTCCCAGTAATTGCTGCTATATATTGTGGCCGGCACTTACCCTGGTCGCCTCGTAATCCATGCTGAGGAAACAGCGGGTAATCAGCTCGTTCCCTCCGACGTTGTCCATCACGCGGTCACGCAAGAAGTAGTTGACGAGCGCGGTGGACAGGCCGGGGTTCCACGCCACCGCCGTGATGAGCAGCTTCAGAGAAGTCACCCTGCACCATGCATGCATACAGATGAAGGCAAAACAAATTCAGCAGCAGGCCAGACAGGGCACTGCACTAGTACCATACATACAACTACTCCGTTTCGTTGTATATATATATAGTGCCTACCCACGATAATAATAATCTCACGACAGACAGAATCACAGCAGGTAAGACGATTGAAACTGTGTCATCTGCTGTTTATGCTATAGAGATGTTGATTTATTAGTACGTCGTAGTACTGTAATTTGGACATGCGAATCACAATGGTAAATTAGTTTCGATCAAACTGGCAGTGGTACTGAAATGGCAGTGAGGGAGGGGAGTCGTCGATCTTTGAACGTACCCGTGCGTGGAGGACCTCCCGACGAGCTCTGGCGTGACGGCGGCTTCCACGATGATCTCGAGCTCCTCGCGCCGCCTGTCGTCGTCTACGATGACCTGGATGCTGCGCAGGAGCGCTTCGAACACCGCATGCCCCTGCCTGTTCTCCATAATCCAGTGCGCGCACTGCTTGAACCTGTCGAGCACCATCCCGCGCATCTCCTCGTCGCCCACCTCGAGCTGGTGGAGCAGGATTGCCGAGCGCTCCTCGTCCAGGGACATCATCAGCTGATCAAGCGTCATCGGGGACCCGAGCAACTCCGATCGGATCTGCACCAGCCTCCAGTCTTGGTGAGTCGGTGGTGGCGGCTGCAACGGCTGCGGCACGAGCAACGGCGGATACTGCACGAACTGCGGCTGCTGCGGCCAGGTAGGCGCCGCGGACATCTGCGGGTGCAGCGGCGGGATCGGCCACGTCGCCGGTACCCCGAACTCGAAGGGAAGCGGCGGCGTCGGCTGCCACACCCACATCCACACGGGCTCATGCCCCTGCTGCTGTTGCTGCTGCGGTGGCGGCGGCACGGGCTGAATCGCGCACCCCTGCTGCTGCGGCGGCCGCGGGGACGACGACGACGAGGCCTCCCCGTGGCTGGCAGCGCGGCCACCGGCGTGGGAGGGCGCGGGGAGCGACGGCTTGCTCGGATCCATGGCTTGTACTAGTTGCGATTGCTCTTTGGATTCGGATGGCTGGGATTGGGGAAATGGAGATTGAATGAATTGGACGAGAGCTTGCACTGTGTGTTTGTTTATATAGTGGAGGAAGAGAGGCGGCGGCCGAGAAAAGGACACCCGGCCGATTTACACGGGGAGGGGCCAGCTGGCACGCCACCCTACCAACTGAAGATCTGATCGCATAATTATTGCGTTGTGAATTACTGGCGCATTCACTGCATGGACGATCTGTTCAGATCAGTTGCGGTAAAACTAATTTGGTTACTGACCGAAAAGCATTTCGACTCTAATTTTTAATGCGCTTGACCATGCTCTCAATCTTGATCTCAATAGGAAGATGAGGCCTGACCGTGCTCGTGTAAATACAGGGGATTGACACCCACAACCCTTACAATAAACTCTGCTTTGTTTCATGTATATCTTGTTCCAAGTACATGGAGCTACATGATCAATATTTGTTTAGTTCTGTTGGAAACAATTAAGTCATGCGCCGATTTTTAGTATTGCTTGAATCTACATCATTATCTCTTTCGTTTTTGGCCGCATAAAAGCCATGCATCTTCATCAACACAAGAACAAGCTCGGTGCCTAATTTTAACCAAAAAATGTGCATCCCTACTTTATAAATAAAGCACCACTACCATATAATCAGTCACAAATGATAAACTTTTTTTACGGAAGGATCGGGTCTATTGTAAAATCTCATCAAAGCAGCTCAAACATAATAAAAATTACGTCGAGATTCTGAGGTCACCGAACGACCACTACTACCATCAGAACAAGTCGTTGTGGTCGCTTCTCTATCGGAGCCGGCTTGACCTTGTCGATGACAGCCGGGAAGTCTTCGAGCCAAAGTTGTCGTCATTGAACCCTTGCATAGATATGAAGCATCTGACACAAAATCCTGCCACATGATGGAGAAACCCTAACCTCACCGCCTCAAAAAAACGGCATGAGTCTACACCAGAGCTCTAGGAAGACAAACTCAAAGAAGAAGCGCCGCCATCCGCCCGTCAAGGTCCCAAAGTTCAGGCAACATGGCTCAATTCAAATAAACACATCTACGGAGTAGTCATCTACATAGATACTCCCTTTATCCCATAATATAAGAGTTCGTCCTTGTTATGGACATTCTTGATGCAATTGTGCGGGCATCTATCAATGTTGAAGTGCTTCCCACTCTTGGGCGGAACCTACCGTCAATCAGAGCCTCATTCTATGCAGATGACGTTATGATTTTTGCCAGACCCAACCTTCACGAAGTCACTGCTGTTAAGAAGATTCTTGATATCTTTGAGATGCTTCCGGCCTTCGAACTAACTTCATTAAGAGAAGTTTCTGCTACATCCGGTGTGAGGGTATTGCCATTCATGACCTGGCTGCGATGCTACAATGCCCCATCAAAGAGTTTCCTGTCACATACGTTGGCATGCCTCTCAGTTCCACGAGACTTCAGAAAATACATTACCAGCCAATCTTTGACAAGCTTCAGCGCAACACATCTGGATGGAACAATCTTATGCTACCCACTGCCGGAAGACTAGCTCTGCTCACCTCCGTTTTATATGCCTGGACAATATTCCAAATTTTGGCTATTGAACCTCCTCGCTGGGCTGTCAAGAAGTTTGACAAATGTTTCCTAGGTTTCCTTTGGGAAAATAAAGATGAGGCTACTGGGGGCAAATGCCTAATTAATGAACTGGAAGCAAGTTTGCCTGCCTAAAAAGCTTGGTGGCCTTGGGATTCCTTGTCTGGACCAAAAAAGTGAGGCAATGCGATGCAAATGGTTATGGATCTCTTGGATGGACGCTTCTCGGACCTGACGTGGGTTACCTTTGCCTATGAATTGCTCGGTCAGGTGTCCTTTCGAGGCATCGGTTCAATTCAACATTGGCAATGGCGCAAACACCAAGTTTTTTGGACCGACCCTTGGCACAACAGAGAGAGTTTCTGTAAGAGGTTCCCTGACTTGTTCATGCAATGCACTATCAAAACAATCTCCATCCAATATGGTATGACAGATGGAAAATGGATGCGGCACTTCAAGGGTAATCTCTCTCAAGACTCAATCACTCAGTTCATGACCATGTAGAATGACCTGCAGCAGGTGCAGCTAGCTCAAAATCAGGAAGACACTTTAACTTGGCGTTGCTGCAAATGGCCAGTTCAGCTCAAGCTCGGCGTACACGACTACCCTTGCTGCAAACATCAAACTACTATTTGCAAAGTTGGCCTGGAGCTCTGATGTACTTGGCGATTATAAAACATGTCGTCATGAATATACCGTCGTTTCGCATCGGTTGGCCATCCTTATCCGGACGGGCATTTCATTCATGACGTTTGCAATTTCTCATTTTTAGGTAGTGAGATGGTACTCGAAGATAAAGATGACCTTTATTGCACTATTTTACTTCAGAAGAGTAGCGGCTCCGCTGATTATGTTAAGCAAGCAATCTTCTTATGAGGTAATCAAGTGTTGACAAGCAGAAAAAAAACTGACGACCATTTTGATCGTGATTTCCAAAATATGGGCCTACAGCTAGCTATGAATTTTAACATGTTAACACAGCTTTTCTGCCTTTAGACCGATAACCATTCATGCAAAAAGGGAGGTAAACTTTGACATGCTGCAAGTATTCTTCATGAACCGAGTTTATTCGGTACACAGACAGACACTACACATAAAAGAGAAGAGAAAGTTTCTCAATGAAGCCATATAAGATGCCAAAAGTTGCAGCAACATGCCATATACTATCAGTTACATCATGGTGATCTAAGAATGCAAGCATCCGAGACAGCTAGCTAGCTCCAGATCCACAACCATCATGTATATGCAAGTTATCATGCATGCACACCTATCCAAATCTAAAGCAACTCCAAGCATATATATGTAGAGGCTAATTGATCAATAGAAGCTAGTCGCCCAAGTTGGGCAGGTTATCGGCGAGCACACTCCTGACGGCCGACATCAACAGCTCCAAGTCATCGTATTTCCGGATATGTGGAGGCAGTGCTTCAATCTTGTGCGCCAACTTCTTGGCTATCTCTGGGAAGGCCTGCACACGTACGTACGTCCTCACAACATGTCAGTACGTACGTATCAAACAGAACAAAGTCGGGCATGCAATGGGAGACGTTAATGAAAGCAGCAGGGTACTCACAGTGCTGCCTCTCTCGAGCAGGCTCTGGAGGAGGTGCAGGACGAAGTCGCGGCTGGCGCGCTGCGTCACCAGCAATTTTAGGTCTCCGGAGGCCAGGTCAGCACAGGCCCTGAGTGCGATGTTCAGCAGCTCCTTCTCCTCGCTCAGGACGCAGTGCTCCACGACGAACTGCCCTTGGCATATGCGGGACAGGTGAAGGACGTTTTGCATGAGATTGGACGCGAGCTCCTTCCTGAACTGCATGCTGCTGGCGTGGTCGAGGAGGTGCAGCACGAAGCGCTTGCTGCATGCATGCGTGGTAAGTAAAATCAGCGACAAGTACGCACGTCCTAGTAAGCTGAGAATCACCAGACAAGTTGACGCGAGAATTGTGCAAGCGTAACGACTAACGACCACTTACCCGGCACGTTGCGTGGCCATTGCTACGGCTTTGGCAAGGATTTCAGTCTGGAAACGCGGGACGTCCTTGTCTGGCGCGTACAGGAAGCATGTAGCCAAGAACGTCGTCCCGGCCGGGGACAGCATCTTGTCATCCATGGTGTATATATATGGCGTGATTGACCAGGGCCTGAAAGGAAACTAAACCGATCAGTACGTACACGTACAAAATATATACGGAGCCAAACATTCCGTATCACTGTCGCTGATCCCACATATATTCCCAGTGATTGCTGCGCATGCCATTGCGGCACTTACCGCGGTCACGTTCGTAGGCATCGTGGTGAAACAGTGGACAATCAGTTCGTTCCCTCGGTCGTCGTCGATCACGCGCTCCTTCACGAAGCTTTCGACGAGCAGCGCGGACAGGCCGGGGTACACCGAGCTCGCCACCGCCGTGATGAGCAACTCCAGAGAAGCCACCCTGCATCATCACACAGATGAAGGCAACACAAATTCAGCAGCAGGGCTCACCACACACAGGGCACTGCACTAGCTAACTTTGATCGGCTGGCTGTTTATGCTAAGTATGTAGAGATGTAATCAGAATCGCAGCAGGTGCTGCGATCGAAACTGTTTGTTAGATCAGCTAGCTAGCTGTTTATGCTATATAGAGAGAGATGTTAATTTACTACTGTAAATTGGACATGCGAATCACAGTGGTAAACTAGTTTTGATCAAACTGGCAGTAGCAGGGACCAGGGAGTCATGCGTTGATCTGTGAATGTACCCGTCGTCGGACCTCGGGACGAGCCTGGGCGTGACGGCGGCTTTCACGATGATCTCGAGCTCCCTGTAGTGCCCATGGAAGCTTCCCAGCAGCGCTTCGAACACCGGATGCCCCTGCCTGTTCCCCATGATCCAGTGCGCGCAGCGCTTGAACCCGTCGGGCACCATCTTGCGCATCTCCTCGTCGCCCACCTCGAGCTGGTGGACCAGGATTTCCAAGTGCTCCGCGTCCAGGGACATCACCAGCTGCTCAAGCGTCATCGGGGAACTGAGCAACTCCGAGCGGATCTGCACCAGCCTCGAGTATTGGTAAATCCGTGGCACTGGCTGCCCCACATACACATAGTGCTGCGGCGGCGGTGGCTCGAACCACGGCGGACGCTGCGCGAACTGCGGCGGCTGCGCCACCGCCACCATGTCGGAGTTGGTGATGGGGAGGACGGCGGGGGGGAACGCGTCGCCGGCGCCGCTCCAGTTGTGCGGACCCATGGCGTCCAGGTAGCTCGGCGCCCACGCCAATGGGTGCATCGGCATCGGCGGGCCGAGCGAGTAGTAGATGTCTCCGGGGTGCTGCTGCGACCCAAAGAAGGGAGGCGCGCCCGCACGAAGATCCCAAGGCGTGCTCGGCTGCGGCATCCCCACGGCCTGAATCGCGTGCCCCTGGTGCTGCTGCTGCTGCGGGGGCGGCGGCCGCGGGGCCGGGGACGACGACGAGGAGGCCTCCGCGCGGTAGCCAGCGGGGCCGCCGGCGTAGGAGGGCGCGGGGCGGGGCGGCCCGCCCGGTTCCATGGCTTGCAAGCTTCGGCTGCGGTTGCTCTGGGGTTTCGGGTTGCTGGGATTTGGGGAAATGCGAAATGGGGATTGGGCGAGAGCCTTGCGCTGCTGCGGGTTTATATAGCGGAGGAAGAGAGGCGGCGCGCGGCCGGGTTGACTTGAGGGTGAGACCAGAGAGAGGTGGGAGGAGGAGGACACCCGTCCGAGTTATGCGGGGTGGGAAGGGAGGGGAGGCGCCAGCTGGCACGGCACCAGGGGCGTCGTATTAACTGAAGTTGGTTAAGATCTGATCGTGTAATTATTGTGTTATACTGTGAGATATTGGCACATTAAATGCATGGGCAATCAGATTAGTTTCGGCAATTTATTTCATCATGTATCAAAGCAGAGGACATTAAGCTTCTCTACATGGAGAGCTTCATAACCCCTTCTTATTTACACTGGTTCCGTTTTGCGGGGTTATTTACACTAATTTACTGAAGCTTCCTAATTTCCAAAGAGGAAAAAAATGGCACGTACTCTCTCCGTCCCACAATATAATACCATTTTTCAAGCTATTTTGCACTCCTTTTGTCCCATAATGTAAAATCCTTACACTACACTAGTGTTAAAAAAACGTCATATATTATAGGACGGATGGAGTACTATCTAGTTCTGCTGGGCCAATTAAGAGATGTTGCATACATTTTTAGTATTGCTCGAGTCCACATCATGGTGTCCTTAGTTTTTCGCAACGTAGGAGACATGCATGTATCTTCGTCATTACAAGAACAGCTAAGTTGGTGCCTAATTCAGGTTAACACATCGTTCTAGTAGTTATCTATACATAGATAGATCGTAAGATAATGTTTTCTTTCATTCTACTTTAGTGGGAGTTCAGATGCTTATGCAGATTTACCTGGCTCCATAATTTTATTTAATTTGTTTCACCATGCTATTTATAAACTATAATTAAATGTGCCTTGATTTTGCTTTCCGCCTAGCATAAATTTTCTCGGACCTCTTGCGTGTATTCTCTTTGTGTTTAAATGTATTCGCCCCTTTTTCTTTCAAAATAACCAAGCAATTATCTCCATTTTTATTTTATTTTTTGCGATAAGTAGACAACTCGCTTCTACTTATATTGAATGCAAGAGCTCATGTCCTTGTTCAGGCAAATAAAAAAATGCTCAGTTTGAAATAATAGGTGAGTTCAAGGGTTTGTGGTATACAATGCAAAATTTTGGACTCTAATGTGAAACTTCCATCCATTTTTGACCTAATGGTGTCAAGTGAGGCATGAAAGACCAAATTACCCATGACACTTTGACATTCAAAAGTCATTGTCTACCGAGCACCTTCCTCGCATCCTTTCCTTTCTCACCGCTAAGGAGGCTTGGGATCATCTCAACACTTTGTTCAAGGGCAGCTCAAGCATTCAACGTTCCAAGTTTGACTTTGTACAAGATGAAGCCAATGAATTTGCCATGCATGAAAACGAGACCCCTGAAGAACTCTACCGTTGATTGATGTCCCTTGCGATTTCATTCAGTGACCATGGTAGTAAGGACTCGGATGACAATTGGATCAAGCACAAGTTTCTTAAGGTGATCATGTCTTTTGACAAGAGCACTTCTTATGTGATTCACCAAAGACTGTACTTTCATTCCATATCATCCAGTGATGCGTTGGATGAGTTCGTCTCCATGGGAATCTTGAGCAAGACCGCCAACACTACTCTTGCTCGTGGGGTCAAGAAGTCCAATCTTGCATTGAAGGCCAAAGTGGTCCATGCTCAAGAGACTAGAGAAGAAAAAGAAGAAGGTGAGTGTTGTTCTGAAGACACCAAATATGCTTTCAATGAGCACACTTGCTCTAGCTTCAAGAGTTTTGGGGGGCAACAAGAGGAACTTCAAGTAGAACAACTCAAAGGACAACTCAAGTGGTTTCAAGTCAAAAGGTCAGTGAGTTAACTCTTGTAGAAATTTGGCTTTTCTTTCCTCTCTCCAAGGCGACTTGGGAAAGCCTTCCTCCCCTCGATCTCCGCCGGCGAGCCAGTGGATTCGCGTCCCCTCTGCCTGTCGCTCCGGCGGTCGGGAGGAGAATCCTAGTGTCTCGACTCCCACTAGTAGATAGGTAGGGTTTTAGTTCTCGTAGGGGCGACATTTGGACGGATGGCGAAGCTCCTTCTTCGAGTTAGTCTTCTAGCCTCCGATCCTCCTAAAATTCGTCCGTTGGGACGAATTAGACGGAGCTATGGCGTAGATTCCTGCCAGCTCCTTGGGGCTGCAAGGTTAGGGTTTCTCGCCATGCGTACGCGTCGGCGATATTTGGTGTCAGGTTCTTCAAATCGATTCATAGATTCAACGACGACGACTGCCACTCCAATGCGCTGGTCCTTAGGGACACGTGCACGAAGACTTCCCGGCTGTCATCGATAAGGTCAGACTGGCTCTGATATGGGAGCGGCGACAACGATGCGTCGACGGCTCATTCTGACGACAGCAATGATCGTTCAGTGGTCATGTAATTTTTATTATGTTTAAGGCGCTTTGTACTTGCGATGAATCTTTATAATAGATATGATCCCTTTTGCAAAAAAAAAGGGTCAAAAGAGTTAGGACTTACTACAATTATGGGAACGTGAGTCACTTTGTCGATTGCACATATGAGAAGATGGAAAACAATGGAGAGGCCTTTTTTTGCAAGGGACAATGAAGTGACTCCCGTTCCCATAACCCAGTGACACCTCTTCACTTCGGTGCATTCCACACGACCCAGGGGCCTTTCATCAGAACTAGTGTCTAGTGTGCAAAAATCCATCTATCTATAATCTGCTGGCACGGCACAGCAAAAAATAGAAACAGATGTTTAAAGAAATGTGAAGCGTTGCGACAAACAAACCTGAAATATATTACCAGAAGTTCAGTTCGTGTAACATATACATACAATAAATCATCCATCAATGGTACATACACAATCTACTTTTTTTGTGGAACATACACAATCTACCAGACAACTGTGTGCCGGCTACCATGGCCTAGCATAAGCTCCAGGTTTCGCATAAAGATGAGAGAGAGAAAAATGAAACTACCAAGGAACATAAAGATCCCCTTTAAGATTCAGGACGTGGTTCAGCAGCTAGAGATGGTCAGTAGACGGTAGCAGCAGCACGGTTTGTGCCTGTATTACAACAGGATGCCACGACGAGTATTTCAGTTATACCCATCAAATCTGAATGGTGTGAGCAGCGGAGGGTTGACAGCTGGGCGCCAAGAAGCAAGCAGCCACAGTCCTTTGGATTATGGAACTCACATTCGCTGATTAGGTTCCACCCTTGGATCTATGTGCCGAAGACAAAGCCATGAAAGAACCTGCAGGCAACAAAACTGTAAGCACCAGATGTTGAATGCATGACACAGGTATGTGAGAAGGTTATTATAAATAAACTTAACTTTTACCAAGACTGAATCATTGATTTAATCATACGGCAACACAGCAAAGCATGCACAAATTCACAATTCGTGTCAAGTTTACTTAATTGTTTCAGATCCATGAACATAGGCTAAGAACAGAATATGTGCCTCATGTATTGACATATATTGAACCATGTGAATTAGTATATCCGTCTCTATAATACCACTAACAGCAAGAAACCAATAGGTGTTTTTGATTAAAATTGTTGCTTACAAGAAACAAATTGAAGATTGTAAGCCAGAGCTGGCCTTCTAAGATGACATGTATTTCAGGTTGGAGCCTTGGAGGTACTAATACTACCTAAGAGCATCTTCAATTTCAGGTTGAACCAAGGGAAGGAGATCGCACAGATCTACAACAATCACAGTCGGTTACTCTTCCAGGTGCCATCTTCAACACAAAGAATTACCAAACACCAGAGGACTGTATCCAAGGTGTATGTAGAGGACTGTACTGTCGGCTAAAAACCCGACAGGATTACAAGCTTGGAGGTACAAACTATCAAAAATTAATTCAGAAATTTTCATAAAACACCAAAGTTTTATGGCTTCTGGCACAGAACCTCAAATTTTACTCCACCTGCATTGCTTGTTAACCTCAGCTGGGAATTAATTACAGTTGTGCTTTCTGAAACCTATGGTTGTTGTAAAACCCAAGAATACGTGCCACAGGCAGTAAAAAACGAGTGTGTTCTCCAACTAAAACCACACAACATGGGGTTTAAGTAATTGGATAGACCATAATACAAATGTACCATATGGTACAAGGTTACGAACAACATACCTAAACAAGCTTCTTCCATATTCAGGAATCTCACTGCCATGCAGAAGATACAACCAGCTTTCTGTTCTTCCATCCAAGATAAATGACACCATCTTTCTCCTCTAGCTTGTAGTAACTGTTGTAATCATTTAACAGTGTTCTGATAGTATTGTTCACCAATGCACTTAGGGGGTATGGTCTAAAGCCAGCCATTGCAAACCTAGACCGCCACTTTCCAAATGGTTCATGCCTCTCCACTCTTTCTGCACCTTCACATGCAATTAAATTGACAATATCTCTTGCAACACAGTGCTGCTCAGTGCTCATCCTCACCTTGTCATCCCTGGGGCAAGCAACATCTATTGCCTCGAACATGGCTGTGTAGTAGTCAAGGGTCTCCATGTATCTACTGAAGAATGGGGCAGTGTTTGTGTTAGCCTCCTGCTCTACAAGAGTTACCACCCTAGGAGAAAGGCTCTTAACCATTCTCAATATCCTATCCCGGTGGTTTTCTATGCAGACACTCTCATCAGGAGTATGATGCAGCTGATACGCAAAGTTGACAGCAATAGCCTCTCCCTTTCTTATATCGAGATGTTCAAGTGTAACCTCATGACTAGCTGCATTTACGGCGTTGAACTCAAAGGGCAGACAACATGACTGAGCAATGTTGCATAACCTACGCCCAACTATATCCAGTCCACCACCTCGGGCATAAGCCGAATCTGAATCATCTATACCAGTAATTCTTAGGTATGGTGGTCCGCTAACCCTCACAGCAAGGGCCTGTATCATAGTTACCCACTGGCTCCCTTGAGCAATTTGGAAATCAATGATGTGAATAAAGTTCTCACCCTTAACAGCCTCGGCTATAGCACCATTGGCAGACATGTAACCAAATCTGAAGAATGGACAGATATCATAGAGAAGATGCATGTAGGACATGAGCTCTGAATTTGTAGGTTGAGGTTCCTTGCACTTCAGAGATTTATACAACGCATGTCCAGTAGAATAACGCCTCGCAACAAGGCCTTCCAACATATATGCTCCCAGACGTTGGATTGGTTCTCCAGACACGGAGACCATCTTCTGTAACTCTGATATCAGCAAGTCCTCATGACAATTATTCTCATCAACAGCCTTACCACATGCTACAATTACCTGCTTCAAGTCCCCAGAGCTGATTCCCAGAAGCTCTCTCCAGTTACTTTGGTGCATTGCGGCGCCAATTACTAGGGATCTGTCAGAACTAACTGCATCTGAATCAGATCCAAACAGTGCATCTGCTAGCTCCTGAAGTGTTGTAAACCCCAAACCTGGAACCTCGGTGATGCCACTTGCAGGAGAATCATATGTGTGATCTGAGTGGCTATCATGCAGAGAAATGTGGCTCCCACTTATGCACTGAGGAGATGTAGAGCTATTGGCAGCATAAACACAATTGGCTGATGAAGACTCTAGAGTGCTGTACTGTGGGTGAATCACCTGAGACTTTGAATCGCTGTTCTGTGAGCCACCATCAGAGGACACGTAGTGATGATCCTCATGATTTTGTTGCACATAGCAAGTACCATTTCCCTCCACATGCATTGAACTGCTGTAGTATGGTATTTGAGAATTGTCTGGATATCTGTATGACATGTTAGAGGCCTTTGCTGACATATCTTCCAACCTTGTGGAGGTGATCTATTTGCCGGAATCCAAGGAGACAGTACACCTCCCAGAGATTAACAGCAGTGAGTTTTGACTAATTTATCAATAAATGTTCAGTGCGACGATGCCATCAACTGCATAAGACAAATATACGATAAGTTAGATAGAAATATAAATGTAGATCATAAAGAAAATAACTAAAAATCATTTTAGAGAGCCGGATGAACAAATTGAAACGCCGTCAATCTCTTCCTCTATGCTGGAAACAAGTAAGCGAAGCTAGCAAACCCAGGACTGGAATAATCTCTCTGCTGGATCTTAAGTCGTCCGACTCAAACGGATCTTAATTTGGGATGTTAAAATACAGAAATAGCCATGCAGAATTGGAAAGCATACTTATGCTGGAAACAAGCGAAGCTAGAAAACCCAGGACTGGATCAATCTCCTCCTCTATGCTGGAATCAAGTAAGCCTGCTAAAAAAATGGATTTTCAATTCTGCTAAAAAAATGAGGACACTCATGTGTGATGAACATTTGCTTGATGGATAAATGGATTTGGAAATTGATAAACATTAATGGCTTATGGCAACAGCTCCTTAAAAGGAAATAACTCTGTAGGGGGGTGTTATCACACACAGGTGTGGCTTATGGCAACAGCTCCTTAAGAGGAAATGACTCTGTAGGGAGGTGTTATCACACACAGGTGTGCAGTAAACCTGGAAATTCACATTTTTCAAAGGGAGGTCAACAAGATTGCGCATTAATACTAAAACTTTGGCCAATCAAGCAGTGAAGGTTGCTCACATACTAGGAGACACTTGGGCTTGTGTAAGATTCAGAAGAGAGCTGGTAAGAGAATTTGGTGTTATGGCAGAATCCAGAAGTCATGTGTGCAGATGGGCTGTTCAGCGATGAGCCCTAAACCACAAAACGGACTCGGTCAAGTCGTTGTATGTGACCCTGAAAACAGCAGCTTCTGTACTGCTGAGTAAGTTGGCTTGCCCGATTTCCTAAGGCCATCAGAAGGTTAATACAAATTGGTTTTGCAGCAGTTATTTAGGCCATATGGAAGGCTAGGAATACATCATGTTTTAGGAATGTAATCATGGTTTGTTATGCTTGTGCCCTGACTTATGAAATTAGCTATTGGTTGGATACTTGGGCTTTGTTGCAAAAGAACGACGACTGAGAGTGAGTTCATCAGGGGCCCATGGCACTACAATGAGTGGCAACGGAGGTGTTTGAGCAAGCAAAAGGATGGGAACCAAGAGATATGAGCTGGAAGATGTGCAAAGACTGAAACTAGTCCAGATCGTTTGCTGCGTCGTTCTGGGTTTGTGCAACTAACAATGTCAGCAGCTGCTGTGATGTGAGCACTGACAGAAGCAACTGTGAATCGAATCCAATGTCCAAATTGTCTCCGCATAATTATGGTTCTAACCCAAATGGAGCAAGAGAACACAACGAGAAAATTGTGCATCCCTATCAGCTACAATCAACCCCACAAATATACCTGCTGTCCAAAATATCCAAGCAGAGAAGATAACAGGAAATTTAGAAAAAGGACCAATGCTTGTAAATGTTACTACTCATAATCAGGGTCAGTGGATGGAGTTTAAAAAAAAAAGGGTCGGTGGGTGGTTGAACTACGGGTCACACACATTCTGTGGGCGACAAAAATGGTCCTACTTGGGAAACCAAGGGCCGAAAGCGCGGGCCGGGTTGAGGCAGCGGGGCCGCGACGATGTAGAAGGCGAACGGCGGCCGCGACGACACGCCTGTGATGTGATGGTGAGGGGCGGAGGGGTTGGGGGTATAACTGGCAAAGCGTCGGCGGTGACGCCGGCAGGGCGGCAGTTCTAGGACTAAGTGGTCCGCGGAGGGGATGGTACTCTTGAACCCCCCCCCCCCCCCCCCCCCCCCCCCCCCCCTTGGGCCCCCCCCCCCCCCCCCCACCTACCTCCTTGGTCGGATTCGGGGTAGGCGAGCGAGGAGGAAGACGGGTAGAAGAGGAAACGCACGGGACGGAGTGCACTGCATAATCAAAGAGAGGGCACGGAGGGGCGGCGGGGTATACCTTGGCGAGCGGCGCGATTCGTCGGAGCTTCCCGGCCCCGGCGGAGGAAAAGGCGGAGAAGAGGGGAGGAAACAAGGCTGAGCACCTACCAACCCGACGACTAGACAAGACGGGACGCGACGCGGAGTGAGAGGGTCAATAAAGAAAGTGGGGGCGGGGGCGGGGACGGAGAGCGGCATGTGCGGTTGGGAAGCGGGGGCTGCTCCGCGGACGCGGTTAGGGGCGGGCCCCGGGCGAACGCCCGACGTGCGATGCCCATCGGACGGCCCTGCGGTTGGATTAGTAGTTTAGTGGCCACTGAAGAGGGAGGGCAGGAACTGCGAATGATAGGCATGAGATAAACGAAGCATCGCGGTTCAGTGAGGTAGGAGTACCACGCAACCACTAATGATGATTGCCTGCCTTAATTGGTTTTGCTTCACGCGACGCGGGCATCTAGGACAGTCCAACTCGGGCGTCATCAAGGACGTCTAACTCGGGCGTCATTACGGACGTGTGTGCGGAGGGAGAGCTTCTTTTTAAACATCCGATCTGCTATTCATCTTCCATCATTGCAGTATAACGAACTTCAGAAATAACAAAAAATTACATTCAGATTCGTAGACCACCTAGCGACAGCTAAAGCACAAAAACGAGCCAAAGAGCCGGGCATTACTTGCTGTGGTCGATAGTCGGAAAGTCGTCGTGATAAAACCTTATTGGACCAACACCAGAACAACAATTGCTGCCAATAAAGAGTATTCCATCCGTTCCTAAATATAAGTCTTTTTAGATATTTTAATATGAACTATATAGGGAGCAAAATGAGTGAATCTACTCTAAAATACGTTTATATGCATCCGTATGTAGTCCATATAGAAATCTTTAAAAAAAACTTATATTTAGGAGCGGAAAGAGTAGTATAGATTGGAAGGATCACATGAACGAACGTAGATGAACGACGAATAGATATGAGCAAATCCATCAAAGGCAGATCCGCCGGAGACACACCTTCACACGCCCACCGACATTGCTAGATGTACCACCGAAACCGGGGCTAGGCGGGAAGAACCTTATTGCATCATCAGGGAGCCATCATCGTCTCATCTTCCTGAATAGAACATGAACGCTAACAAAAATCAAAACCACATCTAAAAATGAAGCCCCCTTCTTCCCACCTGCAAGGGTCGGGATCCACCGTACCCCATGACCCTAAGGCCATCGGAGATAAGGCGGTCCAGCGACGGCGTCGACGGGAGGCGAGGAACTCTAATATTTTTAGAGGAAGAGGTGGATGTGTACTGGAGAACTTCTCACATCTTAATCCTTGCGGTTACCTGCTACTTGATCGCCCTGACAAGAGACTTCTATTTGAGTGCCCCTGCTTCTCGCTACTGTTTACTTTTGTTTCGGGGCGAGAGAAATGGGGTTTCGTTAATCCGCTACCCGTATGGTACTCTGCTTATCAACCTGGAGAAGTAAAGCACTGACTGTGGACTGTGTGCTTTTTTCGGTGACAATATGCATACTGTTGAACGGAGGCGCACGTCATCTTTTTGCCAGCGCTTTCTCTCTTGACATAGGCTTTCGCCCGTTTTATTCCACATACCGAATAAAAAGTCCGCTGATGAGCTTCGCTCATCAACCATGCCAGCGATCTCTTGAAGTTGTTCACGCCGGAGGAAAAGGCCCTCGTCTTCCCCGACGGGAAGGGCGACGTTGTGGTTGCCATCATCATCGTGTGGTGCTTGCTCGTGTAGGGTAACGTAGCAAAAACAAAACAAAAATCTTTACTACATACACGCTGAGGATCACGATGAATCTTTACTATTATTAAACAATTAAACAAAAACATCATTGGATGTATCCAGTAATTAGTCCCACAACAACGCAGAAACTAATCAGCACCACATAATTAGGCCCACAATTCTTAATCTACAGTCATTATCTTTACCACTGCTCCCTCCATTCCAGAATATAAGGTGTATTGATTTCTGTGCAAGTCAACCATTTGAATGTTTAACCAAGATTATAGAATAAAATAACAATATTTGCAATACCTAATAGATAAAATATGAAACTACTTTTCATAATGAAGTAAATGATACACATTTCGTACGGTGGATATTGATATATTTTTCTATAAACTTGATTAAACACGCACTCGTGTGACTTTTGAAAAAATAAATACACCTTATATAAAGGAATTGAGGGAGTATTAAACAATCAAACAAGAACTTTCTTAGGTGTATCCCGTAATTAGTCCTACAACAACACACAAACTAATCAGGTCCACACGATTAGGCCCACAATTTTTAATCTACAGTCATTATTGATCTAATACTTTTGTGGCATGTACTTAGCAATTTTCAATGACTGGCCGTACTTCACCAGGAGAGGAGTACTCAGAACAACCGGTCCCTACAATCACAGATCGGGAGAGGCGTCCACCACCGCCGACGCTGCCGCGCCCAACCTCCACCACGGGCGACTGCCTCCGTGCGAATTCCCTTGCGAGGCTCTCCCGCCACCACACCGTCTACTCTCGATGGGGATCCGCTCCAGCAGTGCCAGGCCGTTCACCATCGCCACATCAGGCCGTCACCACGGACGCCACATGCCTGCACCCCACGGCCGGCCACTGCGCGCCTGGAGCACGCTCTTCCGCCTGTTCCCAGTGTGTTGCTGCCAGCTCACCCGAGCGCGCCGATGATGGCCTTCGGTGCTCTCCCATACACCAAGACTATCGCCGTCCTGGTCAGTCCTCTTCCCCCGCTGGTGCTGCGCCCGGTTCTACTATCTCTCTTCCATGGTCGTTGCAACACCTTCTCTCCTGTGTCGTTGCTACTGCCGCCACCGTGCTGCTCCTCCCTGCTTCTGCCATTGTCGCTGGAGCTAGCCAAAATGGATCAAACATAGGTGAGTTAAATTGGGGGTGCATCCTTTATCTTGCTTGATACAATCTTCTTCAGTTGCCTTCTGATTTCTGTCACATATGTTGCCATGTTCGTTCTAGCACAGCAGGTGTTTGTGTGTATGCCTATGCAATGATAGCACATGTGGTTTCACGCATGTATCCTCCTTTGTGTATGCCTACAACTATTACGGTGGTTGGCGATTTTAGGAGCCGTCCATCTACTCTAATCTAACGGTGAAAAAATATGAGTTACGAGGAGTTACGAGTCTTCAATTACATGAAATCTATACCTACTATTAAAAGAAATAAATATTCTTAGTTTGGTTTAGTCATTTTCGTTTGGTTTACACATGCTAAGCGATATGGGCCAAGTACTTGTATGTTGATGGGTCTTTTATGGGCTTTTATAGAGACCGCGGAAAATAATTGGGTTAAAATAAATCAACATTGTGGGAATTGAACATAGGACCTCCTGTCTAGCTCTTCGATGTAAAACAACCAATGATGTATGCGTCTTTCACATTTACTAATCCCAACTCGCTCTAAATATACGAGTGGCAGTCATCATGTTTAGGATGAGCTAATTAAACGAATGAGCTAATAGAAGAAGGATTGTGGGCTTAAATAGAATATTAAACGGATGTGGCTAATTAAACAAAGGAGTATGCGTAAAACGGTGGAATAACTAAAAGAAAGATTGTGGTCTTAATAAATTCTACATGAAAGATTTGAGGTAAAAAGGTAGGATAATTAAAAGGAAGGATATGTAGGCTTCAATGTGTTAGGGCTACTAAATTAGAAAATGGGCGAGAATATCATGATAATTAATGAAAGAATTATAGTTAAATGCCATTAAATATACTTAAAATGGAATTGGTGGAAGATTATGCCCGGCAAAGAAAATATGAACACGGCTAAATTGCAATGCATTTTTATGTTCATTTTGTAGAAGGATGCTGCATTACAGCATGTTCTTCATAATGAATTCGATGATGTGGGGCATCATGCTTGCACAAAACATTAATTTTTCCCGTTGCAACGCACGGGCATATGTGCTAGTTACAAATAAAGGTGGGCCCGTTACAAAATTTAGGTGGACTAGTAAGTTTCTAAAAGGGTAGATCCGTCAGAAAACAAATTGATAAATCTCACTCATGGCCCCTCTCCCCCGACAGATCCATCCGCCCTCGGTTGCCGGCGTACGCCCTTGTTCCTGTTGGGGAACGTAGCAGAATTTTAAAATTTTCTACGCATCACCAAGATCAATCTATGGAGTCATCTAGCAACGAAGGAGAGAGGAGTGCATCTACATACCCTTGTAGATCGCGCGCGAAAGCGTTCAAGAGAACGGGGTTGATGGAGTCGTACTCGACGTGATCCAAATCACCGATGACCAAGTGCCGAACGGACGACACCTCCGCGTTCAACACACGTACGGTTGGGAACACGTCTCCTCCAACTTGATCCAGCAAGGGGGAAGGAGAGGTTGATGAAGATCCAGCAGCACAACGGCGTGGTGGTGGAAGCAACGGTGATCTCGGCAGGGCTTCGCCAAGCGCAGGGAGACGGAGGAGTGTCACGGGAGGGAGAGGGAGAGGCCAGGGGCTTGGGTGTGGCTGCCCTCCCTCCCCCAACTATATATAGGGTGCCTAGGGGGGCGCCGGCCCTAGGAGATCCAATCTCCTAGGGGGGCGGCGGCCAAGGGGGTGCCTTGCCCCCCAAGGCAAGGGTGGCGCCCCCCACCCCTAGGGTTTCCAACCCTAGGCGCAGGGGGAGGCCCAAGGGGGGCGCACCAGCCCACTAGGGGCTGGTTCCCCTCCCACTTCAGCCCATGGGGCCCTCCGGGATAGGTGGCCCCACCCGGTGGACCCCCGGGACCCTTCCGGTGGTCCCGGTACAATACCGATTACCCCCAAAACTTTCCCGATGGCCGAAACTTGACTTCCTATATATAAATCTTCACCTCTGGACCATTCCGGAACTCCTCGTGACGTCCCGGATCTCATCCGGGACTCCAAACAACTTTCGGGTTACCGTATGCTAATATCTCAACAACCCTAGCGTCACCGAACCTTAAGTGTGTAGACCCTACGGGTTCAGGAGACATGCAGACATGACCGAGACGCCTCTCCGGTCAATAACCAACAGCGGGATCTGGATACCCATGTTGGTTCCCACATGCTCCACGATGATCTCATCGGATGAACCACGATGCCGAGGATTCAATCAATCCGTATACAATTCCCTTTGTCAATCGGTACGTTACTTGCCCGAGACTCGATCGTCGGTATCCCAATACCTAGTTCAATCTCGTTACCGGCAAGTCACTTTACTCGTGCCGTAATGCATGATCCCGTGATCAACCACTTGGTCACATTGAGCTCATTATGATGATGCATTACCGAGTGGGCCCAGAGATACCTCTCTGTCATACGGAGTGACAAATCCCAGTCTCGATTCATGCCAACCCAACAGACACTTTCGGAGATACCTGTAATGTACCTTTATAGTCACCCAGTTACGTTGTGACGTTTGGCACACCCAAGGCACTCCTACGGTATCCGGGAGTTGCACAATCTCATGGTCTAAGGAAATGATACTTGACATTCAGAAAAGCTACAACAAATGAACTACACGATCTTTGAGCTAAGCTTAGGATTGGGTCTTGTCCATCACATCATTCTCCTAATGATGTGATCCCATTATCGATGACATCCAATGTCCATAGTCAGGAAACCATGACTATCCTTTGATCAACGAGCTAGTCAACTAGAGGCTCACTAGGGACGTGTTGTGGTCTATGTATTCACACATGTATTACGATTTCCGGATAACACAATTATAGCATGAACAATAGACAATTATCATGAACAAAGAAATATAATAATAACCATTTTATTATTGCCTCTAGGGCATATTTCCAATAGTCTCCCACTTGCACTAGAGTCAATAGTCTAGTTACATTGTGATGAATCGAACACCCATGCAGTTCTGGTGTTGATCATGTTTTGTTCTAGGGAGAGGTTTAGTCAATGGATCTGCCACATTCAGATCCGTATGTACTTTACAAATCTCTATGTCTCCATTTTGAACACTTTCACGAATGGAGTTGAAGCGACGCTTGATATGCCTGGTCTTCCTGTGAAACCTGGGCTCCTTGGCAAGGGCAATAGCTCCAGTGTTGTCACAGAAGAGAGTCATCGGGCCCGACGCATTGGGTATGACTCCTAGGTCGGTAATGAACTCCTTCACCCAGACTGCTTCTTGTGCTGCCTCCGAGGCTGCCATGTACTCCGCTTCACATGTAGATCCTGCCACAACGCTTTGCTTGCAACTACACCAGCTTACTGCCCCACCATTCAAAATATACACGTATCCGGTTTGTGACTTAGAGTCATCCAGATCTGTGTCGAAGCTAGCATCGACGTAACCCTTTACGATGAGCTCTTCATCACCTCCATACACGAGAAACATGTCCTTAGTCCTTTTCAGGTACTTCAGGATATTCTTGACCGCTGTCCAGTGTTCCATGCCGGGATTACTTTGGTACCTTCCTACCAAACTTACGACAAGGTTTACATCAGGTCTGGTACACAGCATAGCATACATGATAGACCCTATGGCCGAGGCATAGGGGACGACACTCATCTTTTCTCTATCTTCTGTCGTGGTCGGGCATTGAGCCGTGCTCAATCTCGTACCTTGTAATACAGGCAAGAACCCCTTCTTTGACTGATCCATTTTGAACTTCTTCAATATCTTGTCAAGGTACGTACTCTGTGAAAGACCAATGAGGCGTCTCGATCTATCTCTATAGATCTTGATGCCTAATATATAAGCAGCTTCTCCAAGGTCCTTCATTGAAAAACACTTGTTCAAGTAGGCCTTTATGCTTTCCAAGAATTCTATATCATTTCCCATCAACAGTATGTCATCCACATACAATATGAGAAATGCTACAGAGCTCCCACTCACTTTCTTGTAAATGCAGACTTCTCCATAAGTCTGCGTAAACCCAAACGCTTTGATCATCTCATCAAAACGAATGTTCCAACTCCGAGGTGCTTGCACCAGCCCATAAATCGAGCGTTGGAGCTTGCACACCTTGTCAGCATTCTTAGGATCGACAAAACCTTCCGGCTGCATCATATACAATTCTTCCTTAAGGAAACCATTAAGGAATGCCGTTTTGACGTCCATTTGCCATATCTCATAATCATAGAATGCGGCAATTGCTAACATGATTCGGACGGACTTCAGCTTCGCTACTGGTGAGAAAGTCTCATCGTAGTCAACCCCTTGAACTTGTCGATAACCCTTAGTGACAAGCCGAGCTTTATAGATGGTCACATTACCATCCGCGTCTGTCTTCTTCTTAAAGATCCATTTATTTTCTATGGCTCGCCGATCATCGGGCAAGTCAGTCAAAGTCCATACTTCATTTTCATACATGGATCCTATCTCGGATTTCATGGCTTCCAGCCATTTGTCGGAATCCGGGCCCGCTATCGCTTCTTCATAGTTCGAAGGTTCACCGTTGTCTAACAACATGATTTCCAAGACAGGGTTGCCGTACCACTCTGGTGCGGAACGTGTCCTCGTGGACCTACGAAGTTCAGTAGCAACTTGATCTAAAGTTTCATGATCATCATCATTAACTTCCTCTCTAGTCGGTGCAGGCACCTCAGGAACATTTTCTTGAGCTGCGCCACTTACCGGTTCAAGAGGTAATACTTCATCAAGTTCTACTTTCCTCCCACTTATTTCTTTCGAGAGAAACTCTTTCTCTAGAAAGGACCCATTCTTGGCAACAACGATCTTGCCTTCGGCTCTGAGGTAGAAGGTATACCCAACAGTTTCTTTAGGGTATCCTATGAAGACGCATTTTTCCGACTTGGGTTCGAGCTTTTCAGGTTGAAGTTTCTTGACATAAGCATCGCATCCCCAAACTTTTAGAAATGACAGCTTAGGTTTCTTCCCAAACCATAATTCATACGGTGTCGTCTCAACAGATTTCGACGGAGCCCTATTTAAAGTGAATGCGGCAGTCTCTAAAGCATAGCCCCAAAATGACAGCGGTAAATCGGTAAGAGACATCATAGATCGCACCATATCCAATAGAGTGCGATTGCGACGTTCATACACACCATTACGCTATGGTGTTCCAGGTGGCGTGAGTTGTGAAACTATTCCACATTTTCTCAAGTGTGCGCCAAATTCGTGACTCAAGTATTCTCCCCCATGATCTGATCGCAAGAACTTGATTTTCTTGTCACGTTGATTCTCAACCTCACTCTGAAATTCCTTGAACTTTTCAAAGGTCTCAGACTTGTGTTTCATTAAGTAGACATACCCATATCTACTTAAGTCATCAGTGAGGGTGAGAACATAACGATAGCCACTGCGAGCCTCAACACTCATTGGACCGCACACATCAGTATGTATGATTTCCAATAAGTTGGTTGCTCGCTCTATTGTTCCTGAGAACGGAGTCTTGGTCATTTTACCCATGAGGCATGGTTCACACGTGTCAAATGATTCGTAATCAAGAGACTCTAAAAGTCCATCTGCATGGAGCTTCTTCATGCGTTTGACACCTATGTGACCAAGGCGGCAGTGCCACAAGTATGTGGGACTATCATTATCAACCTTACATCTTTTGGTATTCACACTATGAATACGTGTAGCATTACGCCCGAGATTCATTAAGAATAAACCATTCACCATCGGAGCATGACCATATAATATATCTCTCATATAAATAGAACAACCATTATTCTCGGATTTAAATGAGTAGCCATCTCGAATTAAACAAGATCCTGATACAATGTTCATGCTCAAAGATGGCACTAAATAACAATTATTGAGGTTTAAAACTAATCCCGTAGGTAAATGTAGAGGCAGCGTGCCGACGGCGATCACATCGACCTTGGAACCATTCCCGACGCGCATCGTCACCTCGTCCTTCGCCAGTCTCCGCTTATTCCGCAGCTCCTGCTTTGAGTTACAAATGTGAGCAACCGCACCGGTATCAAATACCCAGGAGCTACTACGAGTACTGGTAAGGTACACATCAATTACATGTATATCACATATACCTTTAGTGTTGCCGGCCTTCTTGTCCGCTAAGTATTTGGGGCAGTTCCGCTTCCAGTGACCACTTCCCTTGCAATAAAAACACTCAGTCTCGGGCTTGGGTCCATTCTTTGGCTTCTTCTCGGCAGCTTGCTTACCGAGCGCGGCAACTCCCTTGCCGTCCTTCTTGAAGTTCTTCTTACCCTTGCCTTTCTTGAACTTAGTGGTTTTATTCACCATCAACACTTGATGTTCCTTTTTGATTTCCACCTCTGCTAATTTCAGCATTGAATACACCTCAGGAATGGTCTTTTCCATCCCCTGCATATTGAAGTTCATCACAAAGCTCTTGTAGCTCGGTGGAAGCGACTGAAGGATTCTGTCAATGACCGCGTCATCCAGGAGATTAACTCCCAGCTGAGTCAAGCGGTTATGCAACCCAGACATTCTGAGTATGTGCTCACTGACAGAACTATTTTCCTCCATCTTACAGCTGAAGAACTTGTTGGAGACTTCATATCTCTCGACCCGGGCATGAGCTTGAAAAACCATTTTCAGCTCTTCGAACATCTCATATGCTCCGTGTCTCTCAAAACGCTTTTGGAGCCCCGGTTCTAAGCTGTAAAGCATGCCGCACTGAACGAGGGAGTAATCATCAGCACGTGACTGCCAAGCGTTCATAACGTCTTGGTTCTCTGGGACAGGTGCGTCACCTAGCGGTGCTTCTAGGACATAATCTTTCTTGGCAGCTATGAGGATGATCCTCAGGTTCCGGACCCAGTTCGTATAGTTGCTGCCATCGTCTTTCAGCTTGGTTTTCTCTAGGAACGCGTTGTAGTTGAGGACAACGCGGGCCATTTGATCTACAAGACATATTGTAAAGATTTTAGACTAAGTTCATGATAATTAAGTTCATCTAATCAAATTACTCAATGAACTCCCACTCAGATAGACATCCCTCCAGTCATCTAAGTGAAACATGATCCGAGTTAACTAGGCCGTGTCCGATCATCACGTGAGACGGACTAGCCAACATCTGTGAACATCTTCATGTTGATCGTATCTTTTATACGACTCATGCTCGACCTTTCGGTCTTCCGTGTTCCGAGGCCATGTCTGTACATGCTAGGCTCGTCAAGTCAAACTAAGTGTATTGCGTGTGTAAATCTGGCTTACACCCGTTGTATTCGAATGTTAGAATCTATCACACCCGATCATCACGTGGTGCTTCGAAACAACGAACCTCCGCAACGGTGCACAGTTAGGGGGAACACTTACTTGAAATTATTACGAGGGATCATCTTATTTAAGCTACCGTCGTTCTAAGCGAATAAGATGTAAAACATGATAAACATCACATGCAATCAAATAGTGACATGATATGGCCAATATCATTTGCTCCTTTTGATCTCCATCTTCGGGGCTCCATGATCATCGTTGTCACCGGCATGACACCATGATCTCCATCATCATGATCTCCATCATCGTGTCTTCTTGAAGTTGTCTCGTCATCTATTACTTCTACTACTATGGCTAACGCTTTAGCAATAAAGTAAAGTAATTACATGACGTTTATGTTGACACGCAGGTCATAAATAAATAAAGACAACTCCTATGGCTCCTGCCGGTTGTCATACTCATCGACATGCAAGTCGTGATTCCTATTACAAGAACATGATCATCTCATACATCACATATATCATTCATCACATCCTTTGGCCATATCACATCACAAAACACTTGCTGCAAAAACAAGTTAGACGTCCTTTAATTGTTGTTGCAAGTTTTTACGTGGCTGCTATAGGTTTCTAGCAAGAACGTTTCTTACCTACGCCAAAACCACAATGTGAATTGCCAATTTCTATTTACCCTTCATAAGGACCCTGTTCATCGAATCCGATCCGACTAAAGTGGGAGAGACAGACACCCGCCAGCCACCTTATGCAACTAGTGCATGTCAGTCGGTGGAACCAGTTTCACGTAAGCGTACGTGTAAGGTCGGTCCGGGCCGCTTCATCCCACGATGCCGCCGAATCAAGATAAGACTAGTAATGGCAAGCAAATTGACAATATCGACGCCCACAACTGCTTTGTGTTCTACTCGTGCATAGTAACTACGCATAGACCTAGCTCATGATGCCACTGTTGGGGAACGTAGCAAAATTTTAAAATTTTCTACGCATCACCAAGATCAATCTATGGAGTCATCTAGCAACGAGGGAGAGAGGAGTGCATCTACATACCCTTGTAGATCGCGCGCGGAAGCGTTCAAGAGAACGGGGTTGATGGAGTCGTACTCGACATGATCTAAATCACCGATGACCAAGTGCCGAACGGACGTCACCTCCGCGTTCAACACACGTACGGTTGGGAATACGTCTCCTCCAACTTGATCTAGCAAGGGGGAAGGAGAGGTTGATGAAGATCCAGCAGCACGACGGCGTGGTGGTGGAAGCAACGGTGATCTCGGTAGGGCTTCGCCAAGCGCAGGGAGACGGAGGAGTGTCACGGGAGGGAGAGGGAGAGGCCAGGGGCTTGGGTGCGGCTGCCCTCCCTCCCCCACTATATATAGGGTGCCTAGGAGGGGCGCCGGCCCTAGGAGATCCAATCTCCTAGGGGGGCGGCGGCCAAGGGGGTGCCTTGCCCCCCAAGGCAAGGGTGGCGCCCCCACCCCTAGGGTTTCCAACCCTAGGCGCAGGGGGAGGCCCAAGGGGGGCGCACCAGCCCACTAGGGGCTGGTTCCCCTCCCACTTCAGCCCATGGGGCCCTCCGGGATAGGTGGCCCCACCCGGTGGACCCCCGGGACCCTTCCGGTGGTCCCGGTACAATACCAATTACCCCCGAAACTTTCTCGATGGCTGAAACTTGACTTCCTATATATAAATCTTCACCTCCGGACCATTCCGGAACTCCTCGTGACGTCCGGGATCTCATCCGGGACTCCAAACAACTTTCGGGTTACCGTATGCTAATATCTCAACAACCCTAGCGTCACCGAACCTTAAGTGTGTAGACCATACGGGTTCAGGAGACATGCAGACATGACCGAGACGCCTCTCCGGTCAATAACCAACAGCGGGATCTGGATACCCATGTTGGTTCCCACATGCTCCACGATGATCTCATCGGATGAACCACGATGTCGAGGATTCAATCAATCCGTATACAATTCCCTTTGTCATTCGGTACGTTACTTGCCCAAGACTCGATCGTCGGTATCCCAATACCTAGTTCAATATCGTTACCGGCAAGTCACTTTACTCGTTCCGTAATGCATGATCCCGTGATCAACCACTTGGTCACATTGAGCTCATTATGATGATGCATTACCGAGTGGGCCTAGAGATACCTCTCCGTCATACGGAGTGACAAATCCCAGTCTCGATTCGTGCCAACCCAACAGACACTTTCTGATATACCTGTAATGTACCTTTATAGTCACCCAGTTACGTTGTGACGTTTGGCACACCCAAGGCACTTCTACGGTATCTGGGAGTTGCACAATCTCATGGTCTAAGGAAATGACACTTGACATTCAGAAAAGCTACAACAAATGAACTACACGATCTTTGAGCTAAGCTTAGGATTGGGTCTTGTCCATCACATCATTCTCCTAATGATGTGATCCCGTTATCAATGACATCCAATGTCCATAGTCAGGAAACCATGACTATCCTTTGATCAACGAGCTAGTCAACTAGAGGCTCACTAGGGACGTGTTGTGGTCTATGTATTCACAGATGTATTACGATTTCCGGATAACACAATTATAGCATGAACAATAGATAATTATCATGAACAAAGAAATATAATAATAACCATTTTATTATTGCCTCTAGGTCATATTTCCAACTGTTCCCCGATACCCATCCTCAATCTCGCAGGGTCGCGGCCCGCGGCGCCGCCTTATTCCGAACTCGGCGGCCTCCGAGTACGAGCAGTCTTGCCCACTGCCGCCTGCAAGCTCCGACCGATCACGTCCGAGGACCTGAACGGGCGTCTGAACCCGTCGGGGCATTGAGCTCGACGCGCCTCCCGTCTCCACGACTGCCCCGGGCCGACCTTCTTTGTTGCTTCACTGTGCAGTGGCCGCCAAGTACCATGAGATGGCCATGGTGCCCCGCAAGATGATACTGAAGATTGAAGTGGAGTCTCTCGACTGAATCAAGGGGACTTTGGTGTTGTTTTCTTCTCTTCATGGGACTCATGCAGGTTGATTTCTACTGTTCTATTTATTTTTTAAGGAAATTTCTACTATTATATGGTATTTGGGTCTCCATGAATAGTTGCGTACAGGATCTGAATTAAGAATTATGTCATCTGTTGATCTTGTGCAGGTTTATGCTGTCGTCCCGGTGAGGTGTAGGGTGGCTGCAGGTGCTTCGTTCAAGGTGTTGCAAATACCATGAGGCTGTGCAAACAAGTGGGTCAGTTATCATTTTACTTTCGATTGTAATTACCAGGGGAAAAATGTGTGGTTATCTACTATAGCCAAGTGTTTGTTTTCTTTTGCTAACATCTTGATAATAGTATGGCACACACACATTCCTTGTATTATGTAACTTCTTCATTGTCCTTTGCACATAAATTAAAGAGAATTCCTTATTTAACATCGTGTCTAAATTTTATGCCCTATTTGACATTCACAAATAATTTCTTCCCTATCTAACAACGAGTCTAAATTTTATGCCTTTTATAACAATTTTATTCATTTTGAGGCCAAATTAACACCTAAAAAGACTCTTTTGCCCTTAAGTGGTATGTTTGTGTGCGCGTGTATGTTGTTACGTGCGTGCGCTTGTACGTGTACGTGTGTGCTACTGCTGAGTGTCTGTGTGTGTGCGTGTGTGTCTGCTACTGCATGTGTACGTGTGTGTTTGCTGGTGGGTGTGTAGGTGCATGTGTGTGTGGGCGCGCGTGCTGTTGCGTGCATGCGTGTTTATGCATTACCAAAAGGTATTAGATGTATTTGTTCTACCTATCTGACTCCTTAATTTTTGCCCTGGTCAGTCTACGGTAAAGATAAAAAAGGCCCACGAATGGATTGCCTAACAAAAGGCCCCACCAATGCAGCGTGGTGATTTCATCTCTTCTTCAATTTTCACGCATGCAATCACTGGACAGATCCGAAAATAAATTATGCATGCAGTTGGGAGTTCCACGAGAGAAAATACTCCCTCCGGTTCTTTTTAGTTCGCATATAAGTTCTTTTCGAAGTCAAACTATCTCTACTTTGACCAAACTTATAGGAAAAAATACCAACATTCACAATGCCAAATCAATATTGTTAGATTCATTATGAAATGTAGTTTCATAGTATATATATATTTGGTATTGTAGACGTTGGTATTTTTTAACATAAATTTGGTTAAACTTTGCAAAGTTTGACTGGACACAAATCTAATATGCAGAGTAAAAAGGATCGGAGGGAGTATCATTCTCGCGTGAGATGGAAAGGAATCCCATGCATGCAGGGAGATAGTTAAGGAGGCCGCGGGGCCGTGAGTAAGCAGGAAATAAATCACTAGCTTGTTGCTACGTGCGTATGTGCTGCTACGTGTGTGCTACTGTCCTCGAACTGATGCTACGTGTGTGCTATTGTCCTTGCATTGATGCTACGTGTGTGCTACTGCCTTGCACACACACATACCACATGAAGGGTAAAAGAGTCTTTTTCGATGTTATTTAGGCTCAAAATAGACAAAAGTGTTAGAAAAGACATAAAATTTAGACTCTTTGCTAGATAGGGAAGAAAAAGTTTTTTGATGTCAAATAAGGAAACAAAATTTAAGATAGTGTTAAATAAGGAATTCTTTCCATAAATTATTATATGCTATGCCACAAAATGGACAAATTGGGAGTCAAATTTTTCTATTAGCTGTAACTGACTGGCAGTATACAAAAACAATGTTTGTATTTTTTTATGGTTGTTTTATTTGAGTTTCCTAACATACAGAAATGCCTGATTTTGTCTCCTGGAGAGGTGATCGAGGCCCAAGGGCAGCAGTGCATGTAAGGAGCGAGCGGAGGGGGATGTCGTCGCTGGCTGATCTAGCATCTAGCCATAGGAGATGAGACGATGCTCCTGGTTTGGGATGGTCGTCCAAGAGGTACTTGACCGCCGAGGCATCCCTGGTCCTCATCCTGCGCCGGTTCGGCGGCCGCTCCAGCAAGCCTGTCCAAGAGGTATATCCCCCCTTCTCAGTAAGGAGGTCGCTCCAGTGCTTTTGATTATAGTGATTTCAGTCAGTAGGTAATACTCTCTCCGTCCCATAATATAAGAACGTTTTTGGCACCACACTCCAAAAGGTATATTCCCCCTTCTCAGTAAGGAGGTCGCTCCGGTGCTTTTGATTATAGTGATTTCAGTCAGTAGGTAATACTCCCTCCGTCCCATAATATAAGAACGTTTTTGGCACTACACTAGCTTGTTGAGATGGACAATGTAGTGCCAAAAACGTTCTTATATTACGGGACAGAGGAAGTACTAAACATGCTAAAATTCATTAGAATATGACTTGCAAGGTGATGGGTTCACAACCTTTTTGCTGTGAAAAACAGTTATAATAGGAGATTCAGACAATGTTTTTCTGATTAGGCACTGGAATATGACCTTTTCCCTTAAAATTAGCTAATAAACTGTATATTTAGGCAGTGTATGGCGCCATATAGAATGGCCAGTAATTATGTATAGTATTTCTTCGAAAACCAGAATTAGCTAAATTTGGAGGAATGGCTGCTTTATGTGAAATTCTTGCACGCGTTGGTACAAGTACATTACCCCGCCTCAGCGATAATCATCGTTGACAAATATGGCAGTCACCTTTTGTTATTGGTAGTAATCAATAATGCTAGCTACATCATGCATTTGTAAGTAGTCACTTATGGTACTGTTTTAAAAGTAAGGATGTTGTGATGCAGGTAGGTTTGGATCAGTTGGTGCAAATGATAGAAGCGGAACATGTAACTCATCAACAACTTCTGAGATGTCCCCGCAAAATAATAATTCTGAGATGACATGGCGCCTATTCCATAGGATTTAGGGGCCATAATAGCGACCACATTTTTCTCCATTAGTTGCAGTGCTGCAACAAAGTACCATTTTATGATTCATTTCATAGCCTATTGAAGCAAGTAGCAACTGACTTACATACACAATTGGAGGCAATAAGGCAATAAAAATTGCACATGAAAAAGACTATGATATTGTGGTATTATTATCTTGGGAAAAAGAGAAGTAGATTTTAACTGGTAGATAAAACTTTGAGAATATATGTAGCCGAATTAAATTCCGAGGACATATGTAGTTGTTAGCAGGCCACTGAATTTCATTAACTGGTCTTTAGAAAAGACCCAATAAAAAATCAGGCCAAACTAAGTCCCTGAGAAGAGACCATCAATGCAGCACGTGACTATCATCACTTATTATGACAAGTGGCACAATAGCAACAGAAGCCTCCTGACAATTGGATGGACACTAAGTATCACACATTCACAATGCAAAACATAAGCATACAAAGACAAGTCTTTTATCTATCTTTCATGTCATCAGATTAATTTCCATTATTTGTCAAGTTCCATCCTTCTCTCCTCAAATAGATTTCTGGTTCGTTATACATACATGTCCATGACAAGAACAACCAAATAACAAATGACTTGTCAAGGGTATTGTTACATATTTGCATCTCAGCAATACAAAATAAGCTTACATGCTGAAAGTGCATTCATATCTAGACAGAAGCAGCATCTAGCATCGCCAGAGACTGCAACTCGGCAATTGCAGATTTTTTGCTGCTCTATGTGGTGAGATAAGTACGAAGGTGTTTAGATTCCACTCTCGGCACGAGGACCGAGTAGGTTAGGAGATGCCCAGGGAGGTCATCGTTCAGCTCATCGCTAGCGTAGAGGTCCTAGTACTTGTTTGCCATCTTGTTCGCCCTTTGGACAAACTCCAGGCTCCCCGGGTAGATGAAATCATCCTGCAGCATGCTGAGGTGCTCACCTAGCAGCAGAAAGTCACCTAGCATGTGGTACAAGGATTCTTTTTTGCATCTAACAGATCTTGCAGCTGCAAGGTACTTTTAAAGCTTTGCCTGCACAATTATAACAGATCTTGCAGCTGCAGATCAACATTATGAGTAATAGTTTCTTCTTCAACTTTAGTAGATTCTACTACTTTCACTTCAGGAGGATGATATTTAAATCACTTCTCCTTAGGGAGATCAACATGGTAGCAAAAGATTCACAAAAAGAAGCTACTATATCAGAGTCAAGTCCATATTTAGTGCGAAAATGACGAAAAGCATCGGTATCCATAAAAGATTTAACACAATCAAACTTAATCTTTATACCTGACTCTTTACCTTCATCGAGTTCCCAATCTTCAGAGTTGCGTTTAATTATCTCCAATAAATCCCATTTGAATTTAATATCTTTCTTCATAAAAGAACCAGTACAAGAAGTATCGAGCATGGACCGATCATTATGAGAAAGCCGAGAATAAATTTTTTGAATAATAATTTCTCTTGAGAGCTCATGATTGGGGCATGAATATAACATTGACTTAAGCCTCCCCCAAGCTTGAGCGATACTTTCTCCTTCACGAGGCCAAAAATTATATATATAATTCCGATCACGATGAACCAGATTCATAGGATAAAACTTCTGATGAAATTCCAATTTCAATCGGTTGTAGTTCAAAGATCCAATATCATCACATAGCCTATACCATGTTAATGATTTTCTCTTCAGAGATAAAGGGAAGACCATCTTATTGACAACATCCTCGGGTAAACCTGCAAGCTTAAATAATCCACAAACTTCATCAAGTGCATATCAGGATGTAATGTTCCATCTCCTGCATAAGGATTAGCTAGCAGTTTCTCTATCATACCCGAAGGAATGTCATAATAAATATTTTCAGTAGGTGCAGTAGGTTGAGGAGAAACTCTTTGCTCTACCGGTCGAAGTGAAGATACCCCGAATAAGCCTCTCAAAGGATTATTTTCCATAGTAACAAGTGACAGTAAATTTTAAAGCACTATATAAATGTTTCCTTACCAAAGGCGCTTCACTCCCCGGCAACGGCGCCAGAAAAGAATCTTGATGACCCACAAGTATAGGGGATCTATCGTAGTCCTTTCGATAAGTAAGAGTGTCGAACCCAACAAGGAGCAGAAGGAAATGACAATCGGTTTTCAGCAAGGTATTCTCTGCAAGCACTGGAATTATCGGCAACAGATAGTTGTGTGATAAGATAATTCGTAATGGGTAACAAGTAACAAAATTAAATAAGGTGCAGCAGGGTGGCCAATCCTTTTTGTAGCAAAGGGCAAGCCTAGATGACCTCTTATATAAAGCAAAGCGCTCCCGAGGACACATGGGAATTACTGTCAAGCTAGTTTTCATCATGCTCATATGATTTGTGTTCGTTACTTTGATAATTTGATATGTCGGTGGACCGGTGCTTGGGTGTTGCCCTTCCTTGGACAATTCTCCCACTTATGATTAACCCCTCTTGCAAGAATCCATGACCATGAAAGAAGAATTAAGATAAATCTAACCATAACATGAAACATATGGATCCAAATCAGCCCCTTACGAAGCAACGCATAAACTAGGGTTTAAGCTTCTATCACTCTAGCAACCCATCATCTACTTATTACTTCACAATGCCTTCCCCTTGGTCCAAATCATTGCAAAGTAGTCGACGTTCACATAACACCACTAGAGGAAAGACAACATATATCTCATCAAAATATCAAACGAATACCAAATTCACATGATTACTTATAACAAGACTTCTCCCATGTCCTCAGGAACAAACGTAACTACTCACAAAGCATATTCATGTTCATCTATTGATTATCATTAAGGATCTGAACATATGATCTTTCACCGAATAAACCAACTAGCATCAACTACAAGGAGTAATACAAATCTGAGGTTTTCAGACAAAGATCAGATACAAGAGATGAACTAGGGTTTGAGAGGAGATGGTGCTGGTGAAGATGTTGATGGAGATTGACCCCCTCTTGATGAGAGGATCATTGGTGATGACGATGGCTTTGATTTCCCCCCCAGAGAGAAGTTTCCCCGGCAGAACAGCTCCGCCGGAGCCCTAGATTGGTTCTGCCCAAGTTCCGCCTCAAGACGGCGGCGCTTTGTCCCAAAAGCTTCCTTCTAATTTTTTCCAGGTCAAAACACACCATATAGTAGAAGATGGGCATCGGCGGCCTGTCAGGTGGCCCATAAGGCAGGGGGTGTGCCCAGGGGGGTAGGGCGCGCCCTCCACCCTTGTGGATGGCAAGTGGCTCCCTTTGGTGCTTTCTTCGTCTAATATTTTTTTATTCCAAAATAATTCTCCGTGAAGTTTCAGGACTTTTGGAGTTGTGCAAAATAGGTCTCTAATATTTGCTCCTTTTCCAGTCCAGAATTCCAGCTGCCGGCATTCTCCCTCTTCATGTAAACCTTATAAAATAAGAGAAAAAGGCACAAGTATTGTGATATAATATGTAATAACAGCCCATAATGCAATAAATATCAACATAAAAGCATGATGCAAAATGGACGTATCACACGTGCACACTTACTAGGTTGTATACAAGGTTTGATCTGATCATTACCAACTCATAGCAGCAATGGGAGGAGATGACGGTGTAATACACCGGGGGTGGCTCATCATCGGGGAGCCTGACAGAAGGCTTGACAGTAAGCCCAAGAGGCCCATCACTTATCCAACAATACGAGGGAGCGACATCCTTGGACCATCTTGATCCCCTAGCTGGTGGCGGCGGCCACCTAGATCGCATATCCCCTTGTAAAACCCTAGCCTCCGTCGTGTATATAAGGGGAGGCTAGAGGTCTCTCAGAAGAGGCACTACTCTCCGTAGAATAACTTGAGGTAGCCATATCCATCGACACCATTGTAACCCCTCATACGAGGTATCCCCAGCATGAATAACAACAAGGTATTTCTCTCCGGAGGCCCAAACTTGAATAAATTCCCCGTGAGACCTCCGATCTATGACTTCCAGCTATGCAAAGCACCATACTGAGGGACATAATGGTTTTCTGCACAGTTAGTTGGCGCACCAGGAACGGACCACATCTCAGATTAGATCTTCCTCAGCCGCCGGCGGTCTCCCGCCGAGGGAGAACCTTACTTTTGGCTTCGCCACCTTCATCGTTGACGGGGCAGGCGGGGTCAACATCAACCCACCAGCCCACCCTACCCCTCATGATATACATCGGTGTCATGCCCTTCATCATAAACAACCACAGCGACCTCCATATGCGCCTCCCGCTGATTCGCCAGATCGAATCAACATCTTCACCAACAAGAGAGACATCTCCGCCGCCCACCTCCGGCCTAGGACGCCTTCTTGGGCCCCGGGATGCCAGAGCCCCACACCAACAGGCGATGTTCAAACGCCTACACGACCAGATCAATTGCAAGGCCGACGGCTAGCCAAATGCATCGGGCAACACGACACCTTCAACGCCGACCTCTGACTCCGAGGATGGCGGTGCGCCAGTAACTCCAACGCAGCTCCCGGGTGTTGCGGGTCGGACGCTGCGGCAACCTCGCACGTTTCCACTAGCCCACCCAGCCTCACACCTTATCGTGATGGTTTGCGACAACTGCTTGAACACACACATACGGGAGGATTGCATCGTTGATGGTTCCACCTCTGACAGCAACACAAACACGATCAACCTCATCCCGCTCTCAGATGACGAGAGCCACGACAACAGGGTGATCCGCTTTCGATGCTTTGTGCTCTGAGCTCAGAACGATTCTGTGAGAACTTCAAGATAACCGAGTGTTTTTGCTTGCTTGGCCTTACCTCACCCGCCTTACACCTCATGATCCATTTGTACTCATGCGGACATGACACACTCCAGAAAGCTACATGTTATAGATGGTTGCAACACTAGGAAGAGTACCTTTTACTTGATACTTTCCGTGAGAGATCACCCTAATAATTGACTACTTCGCAATCAAAGGTTTCAAACAACAAAGGGATAAACATCTCGGGCAATTCATAATCGCATGATATGGTATAACCCTTGGCGCCGGGAACGTCTCCATGATCCTCCAAGGTCTTCATGAAAGTACTCCTAGATGATGTTGTAGCCACCATCATGTTCTTATGTTACTACAAAAAAATACACTTCCGTGATGATACATGTTTGTCACAGTAGGTCGCGTTTTTTGTCATGCATGTACATCCATGACGATTTTATGATAGAAGCAAGATAGTCATACCTGTGCTGTCGTAGAAGTGTTCCATGACATTACCAAAATTATCATCACGGAAGTGTCCACTTCCATGACGATAAATCGCGTGTCACGGAAGTGCTTTCGTCAAGGGTGACCGACATGTGGCATCCACCGTAACGGAATGCCATTAAGCTATCGGGTCCGGTTTTGGATCCGATAACCCGTTAATAGCCCGGACCAATGGGGATTTTCCACGTGTAAAATCATCATTTGCCGGAGGAAACACGTGTTGCCTCACCGTTGGGACAGATGTCATCCACTCATTGGACAGGAGGTGCCTATGATAGGTCGACACATGGCACGGCCCAACAGTGGCCCATTCCGGTGAAAAAGGCCAGCCCAGTAAAAATTAGCAGGCCGGCCCATATAAGGCCTACTTGTGTCAGGTCCATTTAAGCCCACGGCCCATACGAGATGTGCCAATTTGGCCCGTTAAAGATTTGATACCATTGCAGCCCATCGTCAGTTCGAGCCTGTTAACAACCCGCTATATATTTGGGCTCAATATCGGCCCGATGAGATTTCGGCCTGTTAACGACCCATTCAGTGGATGGGCCAATTTTCACGATGTACATCTTTCGGCCTTTTAGCGGCCCATTTAAATGTTGGGCTAATTTCTGGCCCGGTGTGTCTTTCAGCCTGTTGACGGCCCATAAATCAGTTAGGCCATTTGTAGTCGAACCTGAGTTTCGGCCTTTAGCGACCCATTTAAGTGTTGGGCCAATTTCCGGCCCAGTGTGGCTTTTAGCATGTTGACGGCCCATATATCATTTGTAGTCGGACCTGAGTTTTGGCCCTTTAATGGCCCATGCCTTTCATGGTCCAATACCAGCCCGATTTCTCTTTCGGCCTGCTAAAGGCCCACAACACAGTTGGGCCATTTACAATACGACCTGACTTTCGGCCTCTTAGCGGCCCATGCTCTTCATGGTCCAGTACAAGCCCACTGTCTCTTTCGGCCTGCTAAAGGCCCACGGTATAGTTGGGCCATATGTAGCCCGAACTTAGTAACGGCATGTTAACATCCCGTGAAATCAATTGGGCCCACCTATTACCCGCTTCGATGTCGGCCTGTTAACGACCCAGGAGTTAAGAGGGCCGACAATTAACTTTCGGCCTGGTAACGGCCCATTAACTTAATGGGACCACTAAAGTCCGTACATGTCTTTAGGCCAAATTAGATAATTTGAGCCCATTACGATGAGCAATTATGCATAGGACCAAAACCGATCATGCAAAGGTATGGCATACAGGGAAAAACGTTGCACATCCAACATATATTACATGAAATTACATCCACTGGGAAATCAAAGATTGATGCCAGTGCAAATAAATGAACAGAACCTAACGATCTACAACGTCACAATATGCAACCTCAGCACGGATGACGTCCATACGCATGTGGGCAAGTTCTTGCTGCTTTGCTACACTGTCTCTGAAAACATTGATCAGTTGTTGTATCGCACGACTCTGCACCTCTGATTCCTCCACCATTTCCATCATTCCTTCAGCCATTAATTGGTTCACAAACATACATTTTTTCCGTTGCATTCGAGACAGAGGATACTGAACAGATTCGGATGGCGATTTTGGCAGGCTTGTATTATTGATAGTGGAGAGTGTCTCGACCACTACATCATAACATAAATTAGGAGGGGAACCAAACAGATTAATCATGAGTTATTGCCACATTACCTGGCCTAGATTCATTGGAAAGAAACAATGGGGTTGCCTTGCTGTTTTTAGAGTTTGTATTCTTATCTTCAGCAGCCTGCACCAAATTAAGACACTAGCGTTGCTATCATTGGCCAAGTCAGATAATAGGAAAGCAACATTGACACAACAAACGTTTGGGCAACTAGCCAACACCAAATTAACACAATATGGCACAACTATCATCAGCCAGGTAAGGTAATACGAAAGCAATATTGACACAATGAATGAATGGGCAACCAGAGCAGCACTACAATTTAGTAATGTGCATGATATGAGATAGTACACTCATGCAACTCAGTTTGCAAAACTACCAGGAAGTTTTCTTTAAAAAAATCAACATTGGCGCCTTTAACATTTTTCTACAACTAATTTTAGATCAGATAAAGGTTGGATTCATGCCGATTAACAAAATACATACTGATGTAAAAATATAGTGATATACAACAGGTACTTACATCAGCATTGGAGCACAGAGAATTCCTGCAAGATAATTTCCTCGAATACAATCCCAATGAAGGAATTCTTCTACCATTTAACCTTATCTAAAAGAGAGATGTGTAAGAAACATGTAGAAAATATGATCAGAATGCTATAAAATTTCATGATGCGAGGATACGCACACGCTTCTTAGAATGGAGTTGGCATTCTTTTGCTGGACTGGATCGGACTAGTTCTTTGGCCACTGGAATCTGCTTATTATCAGTGGGAGTTGGGTTTCTCTGTGCTGGAGCAGTATCTATGAAAAATGGAGTTGGTTTATTATCTCCTGGCATTTGGATCTTTTGCAAAGACCTGGTTTGTAACCCTTCAGATTCTAACATAGCCGTCTTCCCCTTGCATGCCTTATATAGAAGAATGGTGCTTCAATTATAAAACATGCTACATCAGAGATGGAATAGGTACTGAAGAATAGAAAGGCATGACATATTGACATGTATTCCCTCCATCTGGAAATAAATGGATGGGTCTAGGCGTATTTCAGTTCTAGATACATCCAATTTTATCCATTTCTGCGACATGTAATCCAGACGCAGGGAGTATGATGTAAGAGCTAGGGATACGACAGGACAACACAGTAAAAAAACACTGAAAACCCACTGCAGAATCAAAGTAATCAAACCCATTGATATGAGACAGTACACTCATGCAGCTCAGGATGCAAAACTACCAGACATTTTTCCTTACAAAAATCAACATTGTGGCATTTAATCATACATTTTGGTACAACTAAATTTAGATCAGATAAAGGTTGGATTCACGCCGATTAACAAAATACATGCTGATGTAAAAATATAGTGATATACAACATGTACTTACATCTGCATTGGAGCACAGAGAATTCCTGCAAGAATCTTTCCTCACAGACGATACCAGTGCATAAATTCTTCTATCTGTTAAGCTTATTTTTCTAAAAGAGAGATGGGTAATAAACATGTAGAAAATATGACCAGCATGCTATAAAATTTCATGATGCAAGGATACGCACACGCTTCTTAGAATGGAGTTGACATATTTTGCTGGACTGGAGCAGACTAGTTCTTTGGCCACTAGAATCTGCTTATTATCAGTAGGAGTTGGGTTTCTCTGTGCTGGAGCAGTATTTATAAAAACTGGAGTTGGTTTATTATCTCCTGGCATTTGGATCTTTTGCAAAGACCTGGTTTGTAACCCTTCATATTCTAACATAGTCGTCTTCCCCTTGCATGCCTTGTATAGAAGAATGGTGCTTCAATTATAAAACATGCTACAACAGAGAGATGGAATAGGTACTGAAAAATAGAAAGGCATGACATATTGACATGTATTCCCTCCATCGAAAAAAATGGATGGGTCTAGGCGTATTTCGGTTCTAGATACATCCTTTTTATCCATTTCGGCAACATGTAATCCGGACGGAGGGAGTATGGTGTAAGAGCTAGGGATACGACAGGACAACACAGTAAAAAAACACTAGTTGAATGTAAAACTGTATGCTAGCAGAATACGTACAGAAAAAACTAAGGCAACATACACGTGTATGATTGGGAAACTAAGATGGCATTGCAACAGAGCACTAGAACAACACTTCAATGTAAAAAACATGGTATGGTAGACAGATGAAGTACATACTGATGAATAACAACACATAAGATATTCAGAAGCATGATGTCCAAATTAAGCAGATGGCATTGCGATAGAGTAGAATGACAGTACTTGAATTTGAAAGCATGTTATCATGAATGGAATAGGCACTGAAAAATAGGAAGGCACGACATATTTACATGCATGATCAGCATGCTAAGCGCATGGCATTGCAACAGAGTAGATACACTCCAGGACATTATATGCATGTTGTACCCATATCACGGGCCAAGTTAGAGCAAGGACCTTGTGGGGTGAATAGGACTCAACATCTTTCTGCGAGTCTTCTGAAGAACTGCCTTTACATGTTCCATCATATTGGGTATCATTGACATCAAGTTTATTGGACTTTACATTGCTCTGTGAGGTTCTTGTGGATATATCAGTGTGTGCAATTATATCTGACATGCATGGAAGATAACTAGTAGTTAGATTTATGTAATGAGTGCCTGTAGGAGACGACATAAATAGTAGGAATGGGCTTAACTAGCAGCAACAGGTCTTAAAAACTAAAGGGAGAACACAAATGAAAGCTACAAAATATGTATCGTTTGTACTCGAGATTAACCAGATGGCACAAAAAAGTATTAAAGAACAACATAGATAATACTAGAAGTGGTATAATACTATAATCACCAGCCTGTGGGATAGTATTGGTTGATGGATGATAACTATGGAACAACGTTACCTAAAGAACAAGTATCTTAGCGGAACTATGGAACAACGTTAACTCCTGAACAAGACCCATAAGAGATCAGTATAAATATACAGTGAAATGTGATAATCTATTTTCCATGCTTAGATGAATAACAAAGCCATAAATGTTGCACACAAGTAAGATGAGGGTACAACCTATCTGGTCGCCATCCATAGGAGTGAGCATCATGTGCTGACTTATCGATGGCCCTGCAGTTGTTGTGGCTGTCCATGTCGGGCACGCGCATTCGATGCAGGGAACTGCTGAGTGGGGACTATAGCTCCCTTCTGGTGTATGCTTCCCTTGTTGGAGCAGTTGCGGTGAGTCGGAAGATGGTGTGGCTGAAGATGTAGATAACGCATAATGTTAAGAACGACACATCTCTTTGATCTGAAGAAATACACTAAGAGGTCAACAGCAAGGTACAAGAGTGGTCACACGTCTGCTGACTGAAGACTAAATTGGGGTCACACGATTTTATTTTATTTTGGCACTGTCCGATCTACGCCAGATGGCTTGATGGCCGTCTTGTGCCTCCCGGCTGACACTGTTAGGAATATTCCCCGAAGAGCCAGCAATCAACGGCAGAGCAGCCTGCCTCCACCGTCCGTGGCCCTGGCTAAAACCCCGCTCCCCGCCCCACCACACTGTCGTGGTTGTGCCGCCCCGGGCCAATCCACAAAGACTCCCCCTCATCCAGATCCGAAGGCGGCAGTACCTTCAACCCACGCAACTCTAAGATAGCCATCTAAGCGCTGCTGGCGAACTTGTGGCCCCGCACCCTTACGTTAGACACCAGCCAACCGGCAGCCTAGGAGCTCCGCCGCCTTGAGGGGTGTTGCTTCCCATTGGGAATCGATTGGCCCAGAATAAAAATTCAGACAACCGACACCTAAATAAAGTGATTTGAGATGAGGGTGTGACCTACCTAGCGGCATGGTGAAGTAGGCAAGCTAGCTGCCGAGTCGGTGAGGACGGCGTGGTTGCAGTGACGACCGGCGGCAGGGAAATAGCGATGTTGTGACAGTCGACGGCTACAGGGAAGCAGCGCCGGGACTCTGGATGGATCCGAAGTTGGAGCCGCTCCAGCACCGTGAACAACGGCGGGGGTGAATCGGCTCCGGTACGGTTCACGCGGCCGTCGTCGAGGCAGCTCCAGTAGCACGGAGTAAGAGGCACACGACCCAGTGCACGACGACAAATGGACAGTGTCTCCGGCATTAGGGAGGAGGGCGGCTGTGAAATTGGTGCAGTGGGGGGCGCCATGGAGGAGGGGCTGAGGTTTCGTGGCTCGGGAGAAGGGAGCTTCCGGGGAGAAGGTGATTTGGCGCCCACGAGGTATGAATGGGGGGGATTGGGAGGGGAGTGGAACCATGTTTTACGGATGCATTTGTCTGAAATGTGAGGGGGAGTTATAGTTCTACCCTTGCCTTTAGGCTTCTCGGCTTGGGTCTGTGTACTGAGGGTCGGGGATAGTAGAGTAACTTTTCTTCTCCCCAAATAGTGGGCGGGAGCGATTTCGGGCGAGGAGGGCGTGTTTTGAAATATAGTGGGCGTGAGTGATTTAGGGCGAGGAGAGCATGTTTTGAAATAGTGGGCGCGAGCTATTTCGGGCGAGGAGAGCATGTTTTGCCGACCATGGTTTATGAATTATTCGGCACATGTCATTTCGGCCGAGGAGAAGGCACGCTTGGATGAAGTTACGAACCTACCCTCGATGTACAACGGGCCTATTGATGTGTGTCTCATATAGGATGGTAATTCCGCGTCTCCCATTTATTTGCTCGGGCGAATTCCACTGAGCAGAGGATGTTTAACGGTTTGTTCAAAATTTGGGAGAACGAGCATCCACGTCTACCTTACCAAGTCATTTCGAATCAAATTTTGAAATGTTAGCTTGCCACTTCTTTTTTAGATGGAGAGATGATGCTCGGGAGTAATGTGTTTTTACATGCTCATTGCTAGCAATTTACTATATGACAAATAGTTGACTCACTCAAAAACAGGAATCAAACCCAAAATGAAATATCTCGATTCAATGAAATAGCTCGTTCACCAGGTCAAAATAGTGAACTAAATCCAAAATTGAACACCTCAATCGAGTAGCATGTTGTACAGTATTATAGTACTCCATGAACATGTTGAAAGTCAAATTAATGAACTTGTTTGATAAATGCATATATCTATTCATGTGTGGATTGCACACAACATGTTCTCAATATTTGAATGCAAGTTTATATCGAAACATGGTTTATATCAGTCTTTGATGCATAAAACGCGACCTCCCCCTCTCCCGGACTCCTGCTCTCTCTCTCTCCCTCTCTCTCTCTCTCTCTCTCTGTCTGTCTCTCTCTGTCGCCGACAATCTTCAATTCTGTCGCACGCATCCAACACACAAACCTTGTTGGCCCCTCTCGCTTTCTCTTCATCTCTCTCTCTCTCTCTCTCTTTGTGTGTGTGGGGGGGTCTTTCTAGTTCGCATGCATATATACTCCATCTATAGGTCTCTCTCGCACACTAAGTATGATTCTCTAGTCCAAGCTAGATATCTTGGGTGCACTCATCGTACGCAGACAAATTCCTTGGCTCGTTGCCCATAACTCTCTCACGCACCACTCTGTCGTCTCGGAGCTCTCCCCCCTCTCTCTCTCAAACTCTCCATCTACCTGGGTCACACATACACATGCATATCTCACTCGCACTCGATAGGCCCATCTAAAACTCTATCTCTCTCCCTCGTTCTCTCTCCATCTCACACGCACACACACACAATCTCATGCCTAGCTAGCCAAGTATGATGGCCTCTCACTCAATTGTAGGCACACACAGTCCCCCCCTATATGTATATGACTAGCTAATCTTAGTTTCCATCACAAAGATGTGCATGGTCTATCTCGATTTCTCTTGAGGCATCTTTCTATCGCGCACACACCTCCCTCGATCTCCCACCCATATAGTCCCCTCATGATCTCGAGGGGATCTCTCTATCACAAACACACCCTCTCGCCCTCCCCATGCGTCCATGTTCTCCATGTGTACCTCTCGACCTTTGTTCCTTGTTGGCCAGACCTCTATTGGACATGTGCTATAGGGGTGTCTCTCTCTGTTGCAAACAATCACACACTAGCTATCTTCGTGTATATCCTCGCCTCTCTTTTCTATCTCGGAGATGCATGCGTGAGATGTTCGCCTAAGAAACGAAAAAACACACACTCTCTCTAATTTATCATTTGTTGTCACTTTCTCTTTCACACACATACTCTTTTTGCACACTTACTCATTCTCCTTCACACGCACTTGATCTCTCTTAACTTAGGCACTCTCCTCGGTCCATAGCATATTGATTTATTGAAAAGTCAAACATCACAAAGTTTGACCATGTACGTGGAGAAAAACAATTACATCTTGAACGGTAAACATATACCATTAGATTCACCATGAGATGTAGTTTCGTATGATGTATCTTTGGTATTGTAGATATAAATAACATTTGTGTAAACCTGATAAAAGTTTCCAAAGTTTGACTTCTAAAAAATTTACATGCACTGCATTATCGAGCGGATGGAATATCTCTTTACCCCTCTCAGCTATCTGACGCACCACTCAGCCTTATCGTGGATCCTCAATCTCTCTCAAACTTTATACCTCCCTGGTTCACACATACACATGTCTCGCTCGCGCTATACATATAGACCCATCCAAAACTCTCCGCCCTTGTTCTCTCTCTATGTGACATACACCCCCCTAATAAGTACCATAATCCCTCACTCCATCGTGGCGCAAGCACTCCCCCCTAAGTATGATTATCTCTCACTAGCCATCAGGAAGACATGTATTGTCTTCTTCCATCCATACGTCTATCTATATCTCTCGGGGTATCTTCTATCGCGCACACACCTTGTCACTCAATATCCCACCCATGTAGTCCCATCACGATCTCCAGGGGATCTCTCTATGACAAACATACACTCTCTCCTCCCCATGTCTGCATTTTCTCCGTACGTCTCTCTCGACCTCTCTCCCTTGTTTGTCAGACCCCTCTTGGCTACGTGCTAGGGGTCTTGCTCTCTCGGTTGCAAACAACCACACACTATCTCCTCACCTTGCTTCCGTTGTCGAAGATGCATGTGTGATATGTTTGCGTAAGACACACACATTTTTTCTCGACTTTTATTGAGTGTTGTCCATGTCTCTTTCACACACGCACACACACTTTTTTCACTCACTCTTTCTATTTCACTCTCTCTGTCTCTCTCTCTAGTTAGGGACTCTCTCATGTCCATAAGCATATGGATGTTTTGAAAAGTCAAACCTCAGAAAAGTTTGACCAGGTATATGTGGAGAAAAACATTTACATCTGGAACGATCATTAGATTCATCACAACATGTACTTACTTCATACTATCATTTATCTTTGGTATTGTAGATATAAGTAATTTCTTTATAAACTTGGTCAAAGTTTCAAAATTGAACTTTTAAAAAAATGCTGGAACTACATTATCGAACGAAGGGAGTAGCTCTTTCTCTCTCTGCTATCTCTCACGGGCCTTCCCTCTCACTCGAACACTCTATACCGACGGATTATACGCTCACTGTGTTAGCGTATAGCTCCATATATTGTTTAGTTGACCGGTCAACCAGTCCACATACTGCCTTGTCAGCTCGTGTTCTGTATCTTCATGTGCTGGCCCATGTGGCAGTGGGTGAAAATAAGTAAACTAGAGGCCCATCTGACATGCGGTGAAGTAAACAAAGTTGAAACCACTCGGGGTAGCACCCGGCACGCTAGTAAATTGAGGTCGCATTGAGGACACACTTCTTCCGCGTGAAGGACGCACTCGCGCACAATTCACCACTGTGTGGCGGCATGCACAGAAGGACGCACTCGTGCACACCCAGCACACAACACACACCAGCACACGTGTACACAGGCGTCGTCGCCGATTGAGATGGACGGCGAGGCAGCCAACAAGCGGAGGCGGCTCGAGCCAAAACCACATCCGGCGAGCCTGGACTTCATCAGCAGCCTCCCCGATGACATGCTGCTCATCATCATTGGCCTCCTCCCCACCAAATCTGCTATGCGGACCGCCCTGCTCTCCCGGCAGTGGCGCCCCCTCTAGCGCCGCGTCCTCCTCAACCTCACCGTCGACAGCTGCCTCTGCGACGGGAATTGCAAACACATGGTCGCAATCTCCAAGATCCTTTCATCGCACCCTGGGCCAGCCAGATGCCTTGACAACCGCATGTTCGGTACCAACTGCAAGGTCCAACCCAAGTTCGACGAGTGGTTCTTATCCCCCGCCCTAGATCAGCTCGAGGAGCTCAACTTTGAAGCTAGACGATGTCGCTCTCTACCGCCGTCCGCGCTCCGCCTCGCGCCAACGCTGCGCCGCGCCAGCTTCAGCTCCTGCTATCTTCCCAGAAGAAGGCTATGGAGCAGCTCGACCTCTCCCTTCTTCTCCCTCAACTCAAGCAGCTCGACCTCTTCGACGTTCTCATCTCGAAGAAGGCTATGGAGCACCTGCTCCACAACTGTACCGCGCTCGAGTACCTTTGTCTTGAGCAGATCCACGGGTTCATTAGCCTCCACATCGCCTCGACAAATCTCCGATGGATTTATGTGTCTTGCTGGCCCCGCAACAAGACATCAATTGGGAAGAGATCACTCCACCTGTTCCACGTTATGGTCATTGAGAATGCGCCTTTCCTTGAGAGATCGCTTGTATCGGATCTAGAAGGTCCAACAAAAATCAGGGTCATGGACGCGCCGAAATTGACAGCGTTGGTTTTCGTAAGGTGACTTACACAACATTTTTGGTTACATGCATTAACATTTTATTAGTTAAATCAAAGGTCAAAACTTGGCGCAAAATGCAAAGGGGACCAATAAACCAGTAAACTTCAAAGTTCTCTCGTTTGGCCCCAACCAGAGGTCCCGTGAGATGACTATACTGCACCGACAAAGAGGGGGACACAGCTTCATTGACTTACTGCACCTGCCTTTGGGTGTATGACACGTGGGCCCAATGGGTGGATGGCCAACCTGTCATACAGCCAAAGGCAGGTGCAGTAGAGGGGCGAGGAGTAGATGGCCAACACGCACATGAATTCAACGCAGTCCGCACTTCTCATATAAAGGCTCCCGCCAGTCCAATCTACGAAATCCTACGCACCTACGCACCTAAGGGAAAGAGTGATCACTCCAATCGCAATATTAGTTGACTAGAAGCTAGACCCTGGAGGCGACGAGCGCAAGCATCAGCTGGCTGTGCCAGATGGTCCACGACACCGGCCCACGGCCCGGCACCGAGGAACGTCTCCAGGTAGTGCTTGAGGATGCCAGGGCAAGGGGCTGCTTGGACGATAGCTTCGTCTCCTTGTTCGACGAGGTCCTCGTCGGCTTCCTCGACAAGTTCACCGTTGTCAAGAAGCTCGCGGACGACCTTGACGTACGCCTCCAGCCCATGCGCCCAGGCTCTGCGATGCCTGCCACCCTCAATGGCCTCTATGGTGACAACCTCTTCGACACATTGGTGGCCTTGCGACTGCCCGCCGTCGCGCTGGAGAATGTCCACCTCGAGGTCGCGCTCGCCGCTCAGCGCCTGGCGCAACAAGACACCATCGACATAATCACCCACGTCTATGCGCAAATCGTCCACAACGACTACTACATGCAAGAGGAGGACGATATAACGTTGGCCTTCTTGGACCACAGGGCAACCTTGGACGACATCATTCAGAAGCACGTTGAGCTTGCCGCCAACGCCGCTGCTCCTCACACGTCGGTTGGTGACCCGATGCACTAGGGTGTGAGGATGTCGTTGATGGATCCGTATGTATCTTTATCTTTCCGTCAAATCCATGTAGTAGTATATGGTACTACTAGTAATTATCTTACCTTTCACATCAACTTCATAATTTTCGTACGTACTCCATGCATGAACCGTGCCAGAACCAAACTTCTCATTACTCTAGGGAAAATCGTTATTTCTATCTATCGGTCGCGCCATGGAGCAGAACCAAATTTTACAAGTTACAAGTTCAAAAGGAAAAGCCTGCCGTGTTCGCGTCGCACCCCCACACGGTTGGTCCGGCACGCCACTCAAGGGGGAATGCGTGCTGTGTTGCATTTTCACTTACAAGTGGGACCGTAGTTGAGCAAACCGACAATTGGCAAACCCCCACCCCGCCCACCGCGCGATGGATGAGAAAATAGGAGGGAGAAGAGATGGCTGTAGCACGGCCTCCAAGAAAATTGGTGTCAGATGGGACTCGTGTGGGTGGCGTGTGCCATGCTGCTAGACATGAATGCTAGTTATGGCCCATGCCACCCCACTATATCGAGGTGCTGGTTACGGAGAACAAATTTCCTGGAGTCCGTGCTCAGCCCTCCTCTATCTCTCTTCTCAGACAGCCAGCAGACACGCGGAGCCCATCACCTGTTTGCTCATATGCGGTCCCACATGTCAGTGAAAACGCAAGAGGACCCACTGAACCTGCACATCTTACACCTCGACGTGCTGGTGATGAAAAACAAATCCAATAAAGATCTTTGGTGGCCGCTTTTGGAGTTACTCAAGAGTAGTAAGATTCTATTTACAGTTTAACCCAAGATGCACATCACGTGAATTCAACTACCACTTTATTTTCTTGCATGACACGACCTGGATGCTGGATGTCCCACGTGTCGGCAAAAGGAGGAAGAACTCGACCAAATCTTTGGTTGCGCTCTCGGATTAGACTAGTTATGCTAACTCAAAATTTTATTGTGTAGAATGGATGCAAGTTTTGGTATTGAGAAGAAGAGTACAATGATATATTGATAGAGCCCAATTTAGTAGATGTTCTAGCACTTTTAGCTAGCATAGAGGCTAGAGATGAGACTAGTGCACTTGTTGATAGAATAGAGGCTAGACACGTCTACTTCTTTACACTCGAAGAAGAAACAATCACGCAAGATTGAGCCTCCATAGATCAACAATGAATGCATCGAGAAGGCACTAATCCAACTTACAGGAGCAGTTATGGAAGTTGGATATCTTCTAAAATGTATTCTTGTGGTTCTTGTTTTCTTTGGTCTTGCTTTTCTAGTCAAAATTTTGGTGATGTATTTCCATGTACCAAAAAATCAATGATGAAAAAAAGATATGTGTTTGCAAAGAAAAATGTACGCGGCCGGGATGCGTCCGCGCGTTCGGCGCACGGCCACCGCATCCGAGAAATGGCCCGGACACGACCCCATTGCCCTACCCAAACAGACATAATCCGGGCAAAATGGAGGTCCATTTGGGGTTGTGCGTTGGAGTTGGCCTTACAAGTGGGACCGCGGTTGAGGAAACCGACTATCGGCAAACCCCCACCTCGCCCGCCGCGCGATGGCTGAGTTAGAGAAACGACGAGGTTGAAGAGATTGTTGTAGCACGGACTCCAAGAAATATGGTGTCAGATGGAAGTCGTGCTGGTGGCGTGTGCCGTACTCCTGGATGTGAATGCTTGTTCTGGCCCATGCCACCCTACTACTCCTACTACTTATAATAGTAGTATCAAGGATTCTAGGTGTTGGTTACGTACAGCAAACACATTAACATATGGCCCACCTCACACTGTGGCCAAATTTCCTGGAGTCTGTGCTAGGTTAAAAAGTGTTCTTTGTGAGGATGGGTGGCTGGTCTCAAGTTTAATACTTGTTGTATAACATACATAGACGTAGAGATAGTGCGGCATGTGAAGCTAGTACAAATAGTGTACTATTGTTGATTGGCCTCATCCGATAACCTGTTGCAATGCACATACAATTATGTATTCGGAAAATATTTTTTTGCCTCATCGCAACACCCACTCAGAGAAGCGACTCGAAAGCCATTCATAAATTTAGTAAGTTTATCACAGGCATATCATTTTATTACATACAACAGGTCATCAACCCACAACGACAACGAGGATACATTATAAATACTAAAATTTTCATCACACAACAAATAACAAGCAATGAAATGAACTTCAACTCAACCAATCCTCGGCGTTGGAAATGATTTCTTTGAATCACAAGCGATTCTGTGGGAAGGGCCAGCTACTGTCAATCTCAAGACCAACGCAGGACTGATCATCCAGGCTGAAGCGGCCTACTATATCACGACCAGGGTAGGGAACCACCGCAATGTCCGACATATAGATACGGTTGCTTCTCATAAATGGTAGTAACGTTGTGTCAACAGCAGTTGGATCACCTTTCACCATCATTGGATAGTTTTGTCCAAGGAAGAATGCGTTTTCTCCAAGACTATCAATACTGTACAAGGGAGAAGGTGTTGGCGCTAGCACACTAGTATCCATCCCAAATACCATGCAACGGGTGTTGGAATAGGTCCGGAGAGTGCAACCATGGGAGACAACACCTGCTCCCTCAGTAGTAACATCAGAAGTGGGATGTATACAGACAAGAAGGGGTGATCCATCGGAATTAGTTGCCAGCCGCCAGTGAGCATATGGGCCCTGCTCGTCCTCATGCTCATGATCATCACCATCGTCATCTCCCCCTTGGTTATAAAAAAATTCAAGTATAGGTGGTGGAATGTTCACAGGATCTTGGAAACACAAGAAGAAGGTTAGTTAGTAGAGAAGGGAAACTTGCTAACTCGCATGCATGTGGATGAAACAATTATAATTATGGTGGAAGACAAACGTACTGAAACTACGAGGAACCCATGCAAAAAAAAGTGCCACGAGTGGTGGCAACAAACACAAGACCCTCGTATTGAATTGCATCACAGTACACATCCGTGTATAGAAACTGATTTTTGAGCAATATCCATCCAGTCGAACCACGAAGGACGGCAACAAGCTTGTCGAAGATAGCAAAAACTTCATAGCTCTTGTAATTCCAAGAGCGGTTGGGAACTCGACAAATTGCTATCTTCCGTAGACGACCGTCACCATGATCGTATTTGAACGTACGTAGATCATCTGTGTGCTCAACCTCAGGGCACTCTGAGATTTTTGGAAGTGGAATCCGCTGACGAGTGTACACATTCACAAGTTCACACTCGCAATTGTACCCAATATAAACAACCCAATCTCCATTTGCGCCAGCCCAGCCCTTATCCTAAAGAGATGGCATCTTGACATCACACATATCGTTATCAAGCGGCATCAACTTGCACAAGGCGATGCCTCCGTCATCCGTGCCCATGCGAACAAGCTTATAGCAAAGAAGATAAGGGAGATCAAACTGCTCCTGGACCCTTGGGTTCCTTGTAATGATGTTATTAGTTGATTCAAGAATGGTCTTGAACGAACTTGCCATGCTAGTTGAGGTGATGATGTCGCACCGATCAATGAGTTCCCCCACCACGTCATCTTTCAGATCGGGGCAAGAATAACGGGGTCGTTTCCGGCTTGTTCCCTCCATGGAGAAGATGATCAAACAATGGCAGAAGGAAGGGTGAAGGCAAATGGAGGAGGGAGGAAGAGCGTGTGACAGCAGTTCCAAATCGAGAGGGAAAGGTGAAGAGTCAGTGGATGGTTGTCAGTTTGCCACAGTACACGAAGAGGCGCCCCGGCCTACACGTCCTTTCAGAAATTGTACAAAAGGACTCGCCGTCGTCTCACTGACATGTTGGAACGGGACCACATGTCAACGAAACATGGTGTGTAATTTCTCGTGCAAAATGCGATCTGGTCGCATTGGCCCGAGGTGCCGCATTAGTTATCGACCTTTATTTTTTAACATACAATCTGAGTGGATAGCTCCTGTGGTCATCACACGTGAGCGGATATATTGGTGGGCTAGGTGGGCAGGCGGCAACAATCTATGTGCTAAAAGAGTTGATCTCGAAAAAAGAGTTGATCCAATGCTTGGTTTTGTTTGGATTTTCCAACTATGACCATTGGATAGAGTGAATCAATGGCTTACTTCAAAGTTATTCTCATACTATAGAATGGTATAGGAACGTGGAGAGATTTGGTTGATTTTATATCGCTGAACAATATAAAATATTATGAGTGCAGACGCTCCACCCTGAGGTTTGTTGCTTCTTCTCGGTCGTCGGGAATCTATGTTCTTCCACTCTTTTGTCTAAGACATGAGCTTTGTTCATCCTTTTGCCAACACACGGGACATCTATATGCCTCCATTTTACAAAATCACAATATATGCCTCCATGACACGCGGGACATCTAGCATCAAGGTGGTGTGTCATGCAAGAAAATGGAGATATGAAGTGCGTAAGTGAGTCGTGCACTTCAATGACACCTAGTACTACTACGTAATATTTTTTCTCCTCGATGGCACGTGAATAGTGCATGTACTCAATGACAGAGCACGGGATGGTAGCCATGGATATGGTCAGCCCTTTTTGAAGAGAGTACTAATAAATAACTTTGATGTGTCCCGTCAACTCGCAGAACGACGAGAAGCTTGCTTATTATGCCTTCTCCCTCGCCAACGCGTGTGCGGTGGCTCGCAGCACGATGAGAAACTTTTGCTTACAAGCGGTGGAGGTGCAGCAGTTCATTTGGTGTCAGATTGCCAGAAGTACTACTGTAGTACCGTCATTATTGTTCGACTTTCGAAAGAGGAGAAGAGCCAAGCGCAAGGTCACCTACTAACCTAGTACAGTACTACTATAGCCAAAGCTGGTCCACCTTTTTAGAGCATGGTTAATTAATATAGGCGGCTTTTGCAGTGGCACATCATTTAGAGCAAGTAATCTCTTCGTAGGAACAAAGGAAGTGAAACAAAAGTTGGAGTGGATGCTAGATTGCCAATTAAAACATGATTACATAGAAAAAAAATCTTATATCATTCTATCCTATGAATCAAACGGCCAATGTAGGAAAATTATGAGGGGGGTCTCTCCAATAGTGTTCCTCGGCTCGCACCTAGCATCACGGTGGTCAAACTTGGAGTCATTCATCTGGTACACGTGGCATCTCAGATCTGGACACAAGGTGACACGACCTCTCACTTCCTCAGCCATTTGAAGCGGCGCGCCGGTGGAGGGCTAGCATACTCCAACATTAGGTTGGCTCTATGTGATGTGGCAACTTCATATACTAACTGGATGCTGGCTATACTACTATGGTACTCACACTCCAAGAAGTGACTCGAAAACCATTCATAAATTGAGTCTATGACATGCATTTGCAAATGTACCATTCATTACATACAACAAGTCATCAACACACAACGACAACAAGGATACATGTTGGATTATAGATTATTTCCAACAAAACATTCTAGTAAATATTGAAGTTTTCATCACACAACAAATAACAAGCAATGAAATGAACTTCAACTCAACCAATCCTCGGCGTTGGAAACGCTTGCTTTGAACCATAGGTGCTCTGGGAAGGGCTAGCTATTGTCAATATCGAGAGCAACGCAGGACTGATCATCCAGGCTGAAGCGGCATATATTAGGACCAGGGTAGGGAACCACCGCAATGTCCGAGGTATAGATACAGTTGCTTCTCATAAATGGTAGTAACGTTGTGTCAACAGCAGCTGGATCGCCTTTCACTATCATTGGATAGTTTTGTCCAAGGAAGAGCGAGTTTTCTCCAAGACTATCAATACTGAACTAGGGAGAAGGTGTTGGCGCTAGCACACTAGTATCCATCCCGAATACCCTACAACGGGTGTTGGAATAGGTCTGGAGAGGGCGACCATGGGACACAACACCTGCTCCCTCAATAGTAACAATCTCAGTGCACTCTATACAGACAAGAAGAGGTGATCCATTGGAATTAGTTGCCAGGCGCCACTAAGTATATAAGTTCTGCTCGTCCTCATGCTCGTGATCATCACCATGGTCATCTCCCCCTTGGTTATAAATTTTTTCAAGTATAGGTGGTGGAATGTTCACAAGACCTTGGAAACACAAGAAGAAGGTTAATTAGTAAAGGGAAACTTTCTAACCCGCACGCATGTGGATGAAACAATTATAATTACGGTGGAAGACAAACATACCAAAACTATGAGGATCCCATGCAAAAATAGTGCCACAAGTGGTGGCAGCAAACACAAGATCCTCGTATTCAATTGCATCACAGTACTCATTCGTGTACAGAAACTGATTTTTGAGCAATATCCATGGACGAACCATGGAATCAGTAATGACGGCAACAAGCCTGTCGAAGATAGCAACAACTTCATAGTTCTTGTAATTCCAAGAGCGGTTGGGAACTCGACAAATTGCTATCTTCCGTAGATGACAGTCACCATGATCGTATTTGAACGTACGTAGATCATCTGTGTGCTCAACCTCAGGGCACTCTGAGATTTTTGGAAGTGGAATCCGCTGACGAGTGTACACATTCACAAGTTCCCACTCGCAATTGTACCCAATATAAACTACCCAATCTCTATTTGCGCCAGCCCAGGCCTTACCCTGAAGCGATGGCATCTTGACATCACATGTATCGTTATCAAGCGGCATCAACTTGCACAGGGCGAGGCCTCCATCGTCCGCGCCCATGCAAACAGGCTTATAGCGAAGAAGATAAGGGAGATCAAACCGCTCCTGGACCCTTGGGTTCCTTGTAATGATGTTATTAGTTGAGTCGAGAATGGTCTTGAACGAACCTGCCATGCTAGCCGAGGTGATGACGTTGCACCGATCAATGAGTTCCCCCACCACGTCATCTTTTAGATCGGGGCAAGAATAACGGGGTCGTTTCCGCTTGTTCCCTCCATGAAGAAGACGACCGAACAATGGAAGAAGGAAGGGTGAAGGCAAATGGAGGAGGGAGGAAGAGCGTGCGACAACAGTTCCAAATCGAGAGGGAAAGGCGAAGAGTCGGTGGACGGTTCCCAGTTTGCCACGGTACATGAAGAGGTGCCCTGGCCTACATGTCCTTTCGGAAATTGTACAAAAGGACTCGCCGTCGTCTCACTGACATGTTGGAACAGGACCACATGTGAACGAAACATGGTTTGTAATTTCTCGTGCAAAATGCGATCTGGCCGCGTTGGCCCGAGGTGCCACATTAGTTATCGACCTTTATTTTTTTAATGGCGTGCCGTTTAGTTTTGAAGCACGACTAACTGGTACTGTTTGCAGAAAATATAAACTACTCTACCACTACTCCACCTCTAGTACTAGTAGTATAAAAAAGATATATAGGCTGGAGCTTCAGAGCTTTCTTGCTAAGGGCTGCCCACTTGCTTCTCACATTATCACCCTCTCTCCAGATCTAAAAAAGACGGCCTCTCTCTCCCTCCTCACCGGTGGTCACAGATCTGCCGGGGAAGAAAAGGACGTGCAATGTTGACGCACTCGTCATCGGTGAGCGAGGTCATGCACTGACGACAAGGCCGTCCTCTCAGACCTAGCGCCCACGCGGGATGGCCTCCGTCCCCAAGCTCGCTGCCGTAGTGCGTGCGGAGGACGACGACCATGAGTGAAGCCACTTCCCGCCGACCCTCAGGTATGCTACCTCTTTTTGAACCATACCCTTGTTCTATTGCCCCATCTGCCACATCGCTGCATGTGGATCTTTTTCCAGTCCACCATCTTCCCAATTTCCTATCCTCTGCTCTGATGGTCATGCAGATGAAAACCTTAATTTGCACTATTAAAGGAAACCCTACTTCATGCAGACTAATCCATGTCTGGGTTGAATAAGGAAAGGAAGGGAGACTATACTATCCAAGAGAGTAGGCATCGAACCCGCATCTAGGTTGAAAAGGGGAAAATCAGTAGCTAAGGAATGAGTCTCGTGTCTCTTGGTTGAAGAAGGGTAGAAAGGCATGACAACACAATAGAGAATGACCAGGTTGATCGGTTTGTTGTCCTCACATAGGAAAAAGGTGGCTAAAGAGAACAAAAATGGGACGCAATCCAGATATGCTGCCTGGATATTTGTTGCTTTGGGCAACCATACCTCCCTCACTACTCTATGCGTCCGTGGAGGTACATCGTACTGGTGCGCCCACTGTCTGAAGGGGTCTCCCATGCTCTTATTGCCACTTTTTTGCTGTTAGTATAACGCCAGCGGTAAAGTCAACCAATGCTACTGCTAAAGTGATGCCACATTTAACTAATGCCGCACTCAGTCTAGTGCCACCGATAAATTTAAGCAATGCCATTTAATGTCTCTAGATTATTTCAGGGTTAGCTGTTGATTGTGTATGTATTAAAGATTTTTCAGCTAAGGCATTCTAATGTTGTTGCAGAACCAGTATACCAACGATGAAACTTGTTACTACCTTCAGATTTTTGCAAACAGGGAATACTTATATTTGTGAGTCTATGCTTCAACTAGTGCCACTTTTATAGTAATCACACTTTCAATATCTATGCAAACAGGGATGCTCGATTTTAGTGGAACTGCACAAAAAGTCCAACTGGTTCAACATTAGGAGCATGTTTTCTTCCAAACCTTTATATCCAATTGGTGGCACTATGAGCTGTTCATTACGAAGGTACATGGTTTGCTACTATCTTGCTACTCTTTTTGTACTGTCATTAGATAGTAATACTAGTGGTTTGCATGTGAATTTATTGGCAGGGTGGACCTACATTGGAGGTGCAGGACAGGATTCAATGATTGGATGCTCAATTTCGGTTGTATCGATTTCACATCTTCCATCACTGCGAACATGGATATCCTTGGTATGATGAAGAATAGGCGCTATATTTCTGCTCTAAACCAGCAAATCAATTCAGTATGAAATTGTCCAGGGCAAAACATGACTGTATCAAATTGTCCAGTGCAAAACATGATAGATGCTAAGCGGAAGAGACATCTTTAAACCGAAAATACAAGGTGGGGTATATGTTTACTAGCCGCTTGATATTTGTGCAGACAGAGATGTCTGCCCGTTGCTATTTGGCAAACACACAAAGTGACCACAATTTTGGTTGAACTGCACAAGAGAATAGTATAGTCACTGCATGCAGTGCCATTTGAAAATAGACACAGAAAGATTGGATAGTCACTTCATGGACTGCAGAAAAGTAGTACTGTACTATTTATTGGCCAACACTAGGTGCTTCATTGCTTTGGTGTTATTATACAATGGGCATCATTTTGCCTAAGTTAAAGTTTGTATTTCGAAAATAGTCTTGTCGTGTGATCGAGAGAAGACCAAATCATATTGGAGTGGATGTTCCTCCATCATGTGTGGTTCATTCTCATGGTTTCAGTTGTTGGTGAAACCACTTACGTTTGCAAGAGGAATTGTAGACTTCACAAATAAATTTGTCTTTCAGTCTGTACTGAATGGTGGCCAAGAGAAGCATCCATGTTAGTAGGAAGAACAGATGTTTTTTCTAGATCTTTGCTTTTGGAGCTACATATTTATATATGATCTATGAATCTTTGAGATGCATTAACATGTTGATCTTATGTATGGGAATCATACTAGTTGGTTTTGAATTTGGGCTACTAATGTGAACATATTACAATACCAGGCCTGTGAGTCTCGTGTGAACATTTTGAACGGATCGGCTCTTACTGCTGTGCACAACATGATCCTTATTTATGTGTTCTCAGTGTTTACAAGTTACTAACAGTTCCTTATTTCTGTTCGCTCAATGTTTACAAGTTACTGATCGATCACTAGCTAGCCTACTAATGCGCTCCTGACAGTTTTAGTTCCGACGCAAGATCCGAAGTGGTAGTTTTTTTGAATAAAAATGCCTACCTCTGAAGAAACTGACAAGCCACTCTGAAGAAAATGCCATGCGAATCTGAAGAAACTGCCAACAAAAATATTCGCAAATGCCCTATCTCCCAGGGAACGTTCATCAGCTAACGCGATCGTACACGTACACCATCCGACCTATTCGATCCTACACATACACTATCCGACCTACTCGATCCTACACAGATAAATAGCGGATCACGCACGTACTACCTCCTTTCCGGTTTGCAGGGCTCAATTCAAAAAAAACGACCTACCTTATCCTACACGAATAAACAGCGGATCACACACATATTACCTCCTTTCCGATTTGCAGGGCTTAATTCAAAAATCTAACCAACCAAGGTAGATGATGAGTGGTGGAATCATTTTTGACAAGGAGGGAGTACCTCATCTGGATGATTCGAGTGCACTCATTTGACCGTCATGCCGACGTGCGACCCAACACGGACGGGACGCACCACTGACGGGACGGGACGACACAGTCATAATTTCAGTTTTTCTAGTTTTCCACGGCAAGTTGGCGCGCTAAGCCATGCCTTCTTATGCATTGAATTTCGATGACCGCGATGACTGTCGCGTTTCGCGCGACACGCTAGTTCACCTACCTTCCGCCTATAATTACTGTTTCCCGGGCTTCTCCGGTGGCACCATCACCCAACTCGCCCAATCCTCATAAGCCCTCACCGGCCCAACGTCGCTCGCCACTTATCCTCGCTCTCTCCACGTCCGCCATGCCCCCACCCGTCCGCGATAGGTGACACCGGAGGCGGTCACCTCCAGAACTAGTGTTCGGTTTTTCACCGGAAGGCAGACAGAGGGAGGAGGCATTCTACCGATCTTTAGATGGCAATGCAGACTATGAGGAGTTGTTGGAGCGCGGCCGGCTGGCGGAGGAGCAGCGTATTGCCGATTTGCACCGCCAGCAGGACATGGAGCAGCAGCGGACCGATGCTCTGAGTTGCGAGTAGAGCGCCCGCAACTGGGCCGACTACGTGGAGGTCGGCGCCCGGCAAATAGCCCTGGAGGCTGTTGGGCACGCACGCGCTCGCGACGCCAATTTTTACTACCAGCTCGTCAAGTGGGTTTCCCGCTTAGAAGCCGAAGCTTCGGTGGACCTCGCCGGCATGGAAAGGGCCAACGCGCGCGAGCAACGCACCCTATCGCACCTCTGGCAAGTCGAAGGCGAGGCGGAGGATGCCGGTGCCGGCGTTTAGCATATACTGTAGATGGCGGCCGGCATCGTCTAGTTAGCTAAGAGTAAGTTAGTACTTATACACTACTAGAGTATTACTGGGAGTAGATAGTTAACTTGGCTATGATGGTTGTCAACGTGGAAGTTCAGTACTCTATATGTGGATCAGACCTGTTACTTTGCTCTGAATGTTGAACTTTCCGTTTGAACGTATGGAATGGGCTGTTATTTTTTTAAATGGGTTGTATTTGTCCTCCACGGGTTTAGAGCCTGACTTGTGGGCCTACCAAGTTGACGCATACACAATCAGGAGATGATTGTATGTGGAGAGGATGACAGCAGGGACCCGCCAAGGTCATGGCAGTACGCAAGTGCCTCCTTATTTCAAGCCAATAAAAAAGGCTCCTCCTAATGGATTTCTGACATCTGGGTCCCATGCCATTGTCTACATAGTCAATAAACAAGAGAATTGCACAATGAGTGGCTGACACCAGGGACCCAGCAGCTCGCCCAGTTATTTTTGTTTTGGGTTAATTTGATAAATGCCACTCCAAATCTGGTGTTTCCGAGAAATTCCACTGCAATTTCCAAACTTTGAAAAATGCCATTTCATGCCATTTCCAGTGGCGTTTTTCAAAGTTTGCAAATTGCAGTGGTGTCAATTGTAGTGGCATTTTTCAAACTTTGGAAATTGCAGTGGCATTTTTATGAATCTCCATAATTGGAGTGGCATTTATCTAATTTGTTTTTGAGATGGAAGCAGGGTGTCAACTGGGTTGTGCGAGGCACTCTGGCCTGTCTAGACAACCTTCTCTTTTATGTTTACCACAGACCAGCCCAGTAGTTTTTTTTTCTTTCTGAAAATGGCTAGCCCCGTTTTTTTTGTGATTTGCCAATTAAGTCGCTTTGTGAGGCCTGTTGGGCTGCAAATCTTTCAAGACGAGGAGAGCTTCATTCGGCTGGCCGAGAAAATGGCCTATCAGTAATGAGAAATGGGTTGTACATTTTTAAAACACATCAAACCGACAATTAGTTTCAAATTTCTTTTTTTCATTTCGAGATTTTAAATTGCATTGATTTTTATGCATGGACAATTTGTTGGATTTTATATTGATATACATTTATTTTTAAAATCAGTTTGAATGTGACTCGAAATTTCAGGATTAAAAACAGTTCGGACCGCACCGAATTATGCAAAATTCCGTATAATTTTTTAACCATGGCTACAATATGGGTTGTAATGCTAAAAAAGAATATGGACTCCAAAAAAACCTTAAGAATTAGCAAATGGGCTGTAAATTATTAGAAATAATGGCAGATGGGATGTATGCTGTTTTCCACAGATTCGAAGCTTTCCTAAAAAAAAGGTTGACGCACAAGTAGTGACTGTTGGATGTCCATCCAACGGCCGTCGTGCTTCTTCAATCTTTGCTCTTCCTGCTCCAGCCGCTCAAACAAGCGCCGGCGAGACTGCCTGCTCCCTCCTCCCCGCGGCCGGCTGTGCTGCCGCGCAGGCCTCACCGCCCCACCGTACTCCCATCGCTAGCCTAGCCATCCCTCTACTCACCCACACCTACTGTTATTCTCCGGCGATGGCAGACGAACCAGTAAACCCTCGTACAGTCGTACTCCCTCCGCGTGGGAAACAATTGCCGAGTCTTCCCTGGCTCCTTGTTGTTCCCTTCCTAGGTCTCACCATCGTCCACCGCCCTGGTGCTCTCGGCGCGGCCTGGTCAACGTGGTCAACGACCGACATGCATCTGAAGTGGACTGTACGCGGAGAGGCTGACAGCTGGGTCCACGGCAGCATGTAAAGAAATGCCTCCTTATTGCGTGCAAAATAATGATTCCTCCACCTGACATCCGGGACCCATCAAAAGGGCATCTGTATTTCACGAAAAAATGTTACCGCCGCTGACAGCTCGGACCCACCAGCTATATCTTAGCACACAAGGAAGTGCCTCCTTATTACGCACAAAAAAATGAATACTCCCCCTGCTAGTTGGGACCCAGTATAGTGGGAGGCTGACTTGTTGTGACGCCCTCGATGCGACTATATCTCCCACGTGTCGAGGCACGACTTAGAGGCATAATCGCATTGAAGGCATATGCCGCAAGTGAGGTAATCTTCACACAACCCATGTAATATAATAAGGGAAAGAGATTACATAGTTGGCTTACAATCGCCACTTCACACAATTATATGAATAAAGCATTACATCATCCAGATACAATCAAGGTCCGACTACGGAACCCAAAACAAAAGAAGAACCCCAAATGCGACAAAGGACACCGATCGAACCCAACTGGGCTCCAGTACTGATCAACTAGAACGAAACAACATAAAGGACACGATCTTCGTCGAGCTCCTCCTGAGCTTGGTTGCGTCATCTGCACGGTTCAACGACACCTGCAAGCTGGTTTTGGAAGTAATCTGTGAGCCACAGGGACTCAGCAATCTCGCACCCTCGCGATCAAGACTATTTAAGCTTATGGGTAAGGTAAAGGTATGAGGTGGAGCTGCAGCAAGCGACTAGCATATATGGTGGCTAACCTATTCGCAAAAGAGAGCGAGGAGAGAAGGCAAAAGCACGGTCGAACAACTATGATTAAGAAGTGATCCTAGAACAACCTACTTCAAGCATAACTCCAACACCGTGTTCACTTCCCGGACTCCGCCGGAAAGAGACCATCACGGCAACACACGCAGTTGATGCATTTTAATTAAGGTCAACTTCAGATTTTCTACAACCGGACGTTAACAAATTCCCATCTGCCCATAACCACGGGCACGACTTTCAAAAGTTCTAATCCCTGCAGGGGAGTCCCAACTTAGCCCATGACAAGCTCTCACGGTCAACGAAGGAATAGACCTCCTCCCGAGACATTCTGATCAGACTCGGTATCCCGGTACAACAAGACATTTCGACAGGGTAAAACTAAACCAGCAACACCGCCCGAATGTGCCGACAAATCCCGATAGGACCTGCACATATCTCTTTCTCAGGGCACAATCAGATGAGACTAGCTACGAGTAAAACCAACCCTCAAGTTTCCCCGAGGTGGCCCCGCAGGCAGCTCAGTTCGGACCAACACTCAGAGGAGCACTGGCCCGGGGGGGGGGGGGGTAAAGTAAGGATGACCCTCGGGCTGGCCGACCCAAGGGAAAGAAAAGGCTAGGTGGCGAATGGTAAAACCAATGTTGGGCATTGTTGGAAGAGCTTTACTTAAGGCGAACTGTCAAGGGGTTCCCATTATAGCCCAACCGCATAAGGGACGCAAAATCCGGGAACATAACACCGAAATGACGGAAACTAGGGCGGCAAGAGTGGAACAAAACACCAGGCATAAGGTCGAGCCTTCCACCCTTTACCAAGTATATAGATGCATTAATTAAATAAGATATATTGTGATATACCAACGAGTAAACGTGTTCCAACAAGGAACAACATCTCCATGTTCCAACAAGGAACAAACTTCAATCTTCACCTGCAACTAACAACGCTATAAGAGGGGCTGAGCAAAGCGGTAACATAGCCAATCAACGGTTTGCTAGCACAAGGTGTGTTAGAGGCTTGGTTCAACAATATGGGTGGCATGATAAGCAAGTGGTAGGTATCGCAGCATAGGCATAGCAAAAGAGCGAGCATCTAGCAAAGCAAAGATAGTAGTGATTTCGAGGGTATGATCATCTTGCCTGAAATCCCGCAAGGAAGAAGAACGAGTCCATGAAGAAGACAAACGGAATGAAGACAAACGGGTCCTCACAAACACGACGTTATCGGAACCAACCCGAAGAAGCAAACACCGGAAAAGAAGCACACAACATAGTAAACAACCAACACATGAACATGGTATGATATGCGGGATGCGGTATGCGATGCATATGCATGATTTGACAAGGAATGCATGAACCTGGCCTCAACCTGGAAATCCAAGTGTGCCACTGGAAAGATGAGATCAAATTGCTTGAAAACGATATAAAGATCACCGGAATCGGAGTTACGGTTTGGAAATGGCAAGCAATTCAAATATGACACCGGTCTGCGATTACAGCAAGTAGCCAACTAAATGCAATGAGATGAACATGCTACAGCACTTAAACATGACAACAAAATACATGGCAGGGATGCATTCAAGATGCTTAGAAAAATTCTAGCACTGAGCTACGGCCAATTCATCCATTAATAGGCTCAAACAAGCATGGCAAAAATGCATATGGTAAACAAATCTCAGACTTTGTGAAATTAACACTAGCCTAGAATTTCAGATCAGGTAGCACACTTTGGAGCATGAAAACTATATGCTACAGTGCCTGAACATGGAAAAGTAAAGCATGGCATGGAGCTACTCAAAGAGCTTGACAAAAGTCCCTTAGTGACCTTGAGCCAAAAGGGATCAGAAAATACAATTGCAAGCATGTGAACATAGCAAAAACATAATCAGTTTTCAGACTTCGTGAAAACTGGCACATGCTGAAATATAACTCAAGTAGGCATGTTTACGAGCTCGATGCACTCACTACGGTGCAAGTCATGATAAGCTAAGCATACATCTATCAAGAACGCACAAAATGCAAGCTAGACAAGGCAAGAACAATAGCATAGCATGCACGGATCAACTACAACATCATCGGCAAAATTGCAAACAAGTTGACAATCTGCCCAGATTCACAAAGTAGCAAAAGTAGAGCTCGATTGACTCAAGCTAGGGTGCTCCATAATTGCAAACAAAGACATGGATGGATAGATCACTACAAGGTTAACAAAACATCCTTACTGATCATCCTAAAAAGAGGCACGGATCTCTAGGAAACAACATGAACATATGGCATCATGGGATAAACAGCTCAAGGACTTAGTGGAATTGCTAAGTCCCTGAAAACAGAATTAACAAGTGCACCACTTTGCAAGCTTGTGCTAGTCACCACACACATCACAAAAATAAATGGGTTGCACCTCTGGAAAGATGACAAAACCCTTAACAAAACATATGTAGAACTCATGGGCATATCATGCACACAATAATCATGGCAAAAATGACAAATAGATAAATGGAGCAGCAGATCTGACAATTATCTCAAGTAGCCCTCTTCTAACAGCATCTCGGGCATCAATATGAACTCAAATGAAAATGATGCAATGGAATGAAATGATGTACTCTCTGATATGAACATTTTGATATGCTATATGCATGAATCGGAGCTACAGATGCGAAGTTGTGATGCGATGAACATGAGCACTTGGATCAGGAAAAACCGGGGACTTTGTGATAATTATACCTCCGGAAAAGTCAAACCGGGACGAAGTGGTACGGGACGGAGGGATCTGGATCTGGACGGGGCGTTTGGATGGACGCGCGGGTGGATCTGATCCCGCTTCGCGGATCTCGCCGGAGACGTTCGCCGGAGACGGGGGAGACGGTGGCCGGCTCGAGGAGCTCCGGTGACCGGGCGGCGCGGCCGGGGTGAGCTCGCCGGCGGGAGGCGCATGGCGGCGGAGGAAGCAGCGGGGAGGCGCGGCTGCGGAGGCGCGGCAGCGGCGAAGTGGCAGAGCTCGACGGCGGCGGCGGTGAGCGGCGGAGCGGCGCATCGGCGGGGCGGCGGCGCAGGCGGCCGGCGGGAGGCGCGCGAGGCCGGGCGACGGGGTTGAGAGGCGGCGGCGTGGGCGGCCCTCGGGAGGCGCAAGGAGACGCCCGGGCGGCGGCGTGCTGGTTCGGGCCCGGCAGGCTAGATCTGGGCCTGCGGGCCCGACGGCTGCGGGGGAGCCGGCGAGGTGACGTGGCGCGCTCCCGTTGGCCGGGAGCGGCCGCTGGGGTGAGGTGGCGTGACCTGATTGGTCGGAGTGATGTGGCGGCGGCGGTGGACACGTCCAGCGGCGGGACGGACATGTCCAGTGGCGCGAGGAGGAAGATGGCTAGGGTTCATCCACGAATTTTTGGGAGGGGAGCACATATTTATAGGTAGAGGGAGCTAGGAGAGTCCAAATGAGGTGCGGTTTTCGGCCACGCGATCGTGATCGAACGCTCTAGATGATGAAGAAGGTTTAGGTGGGTTTTGGGCCAAATTGGAGGGGTGTTGGGCTGCAACACACACGAGGCCTTTTCGGTCCCTCGGTTAACCGTTGGAGTATCAAACGAAGTCCAAATGGTACGAAACTTGACAGGCGGTCTACCGGTAGTAAACCAAGGCCGCTTGACAAGTCTCGGTCCAATCCGGAAATGTTTAGTCCCCACACATGAAAGAAAGGTAGAAAAGACCACTAGAGGAGAACAGAGCGCCGGAATGCAAAATGGACAACGGGGAAAAATGCTCGGATGCATGAGACGAACATGTATGCAAATGAAATGCACATGAAGACATGATATGCAATGCATGACACGCAAGCAATGACAACGCAACAACAGCAAATAACTGCATGACACCTGGCACATTGGTCTCGGGGCGTTACAACACTCCACCACTATGAGAGGATCTCGTCCCGAGATCTAGAATGGCACTGGGGAAACAACGGAAGAGAAGAGAGGAGAGGTAAAACTAAGTTTCTCCTTTGACCAATGAGTCAAACCAAAGAACCTTGCAAAAGTTAAAAAAATTGAAAGAAAGAATACAACGGAGATGAACGAAGTTGAAAACACTCCGTTAGAAAAGAGGGACAAGGAAGAACCACTTCGGGCAGCACTCCGGTTGAGAAGTTATGCAAGACTTGATAAGGTGAAAAGAACTTGAGCAAAAGGGCACAACACTCCGGTTTAATGGTTAGGCATGGAAAGAACATGATCTTTGAAAAAACGAGATGATGGGTTGAAAAGATGAACATCACAAGGCCTCCGGGAGAAAGAAATAGAAGATAGATAAATGAAAAGAAGGAATCGAGAAGAAAATGACAACTTCTGCCACCAATGATCTTGGAAGGCACCTTTCCAAGAAGGTTAAAACGTAGTTGTTGGGAAAGACCAACAACAAAACGAATACGTTTGTAGTGGGCTTATGGAAAAACATCTCAAAACTATGAGGTGAAATTTTTGGCACTAATGGAACCAATAGATTGGATTGATATCAGCAAGGAGACGAGAAACTATTTCACCGGAAGGATAAATGAAAAACTTGGGTCATTTATGAGCACCACAATTAGCAATGATCCTTAGGGAAGGCTTTAGGTGAAGTATAACCCCAAGATAACTCCAAAGAAGAGATTGATGGATTTAAAATACCTCATTCTTAATAACATGTGAATCATGAAACATGAACTCAAATTATCAAGAATGACATAATACCACCTCCAATGATTCGGAAGAAAGAATTGCACTCCAGATAGCAAGAAGAAGAAGACTTGAGTTCCCCTAAAAAGAATCTTGACGAACACTTCGAGAAGGAATTAAATCCTTGATGAACCATCATGTAGAACCTCCATGAAGAACTCCGTTAAACAAAAGAATGATCAAACAGAAAGAAAGGGGTAGTTGAAAACACAAGGTGAAGCCTTGCAATGATTTAGATGGATCTCCGTGATAATTAGAGCTTGGAACTCCGGGAAAGAAGGATGAGCTATTGAAACGAAGAATAAGAATTACATTATGCGTATCCTTCACCAATTTAAAATTGATGACAAACAATGGAATTGGCATACTACTTATTCTCATAGAAAAAGGATTAAGATAGATATAGCGCCAACTTGAGAAGGTCTTCAACGAACCACCGGTCGAATTGGAACAACGAATGAATTAATATGATAATGAATGACGAGAACTCTTGCTCGAACCACCGTAAGAATTGAAAAAGAACGATTAAAATATGAAGAAACACCGTGAAGGATTAGCAATTAAACGAAGATGCTTGAGAGGATTTAGATACATGAGAACGAAGAGATCACGAGTCGATTAAAGATCACTTGAACGAAACACCGGTAAGATTTTAGAGAAAAAGAGCTGAAAGCTGAGAATGAATAATTCTGAGAAGATGACCTCCGGAGAATCAAACTGAAAAGAATCTTGAAATGCTCCAGATAGGTGAAAGAATACTCACGATCAAAACAATTATGAGAGGATGGCAACAAGCTAGAATCATGAGTCTTTGAGAGGACGGATAAGATATGGAGGAGAAACTCTTCTTCGGTCTTCAAAGCTGAGAATGACGACGAGAAACACCACCATGAATTGTTGAGATGCTCTGGAATGAAGAAGAATGGAAAAGTTGAAACCAATGATAAAAAGAATTTGAAATATCTTGGAGAAAGGCATTTGACTGATGATAATTCATTCTTATGTCAAACTTTGACAAAGAATTTAGGATAGCTCCGGGAAAATAAGAGGAGTCAGGTAAGATCCTGGGAAAAGACTTGTGGGTTAGGGCCCACTCACAAGAAAACACCATTGAACAATTTAAAAGAGAGGTTGCACCGGTTGAATTAAATGACTTGAATGAAATAACATCCTCGAAAGATCTTGAATGAATGTAGAGTGGAAACGCGAATCTTCGGGATATCTTGAGCACTCCAGAACAATTGAATAGTGAGAAATGAATGAATATGAGGAGCACCGGCAAGAGAAGGTATTAGAAACTAGGGAAAAGGGATATGATCAACACCAAAGCTTGAATTGGAACCACCGGAGATGAAAAGAATGAAAAATGATGAACTAGAAGCTCCGTTGGAATCTTCATGAGAATCACCGAATAAGAATATTGACGGAAAAGGATGGAGAGAATTCACAAGAATAAAAGGATACTTGATTAAGACATCGGATTCCTTGAAGAAAAAGGGTGGGTGGGCGGGAAAACAAAGGCAACTTGGGGACGGATGAAACAAACACCGTTCAGAAGAAACTGATACTTGATCTTGCGGATGTTGAAATGATCGGATCCACTTGAAGAGAAACACACCGGTGAAAAGAAATTGAAACGACAAACTCAATGATCGAGAAGGATTAGTATTCACATAGGAATATGAGAACACCACTTGGGGAAGGTATGGAATCAACATTTGACTTCGAAGCAACTCGAATACCACAACTCAAAACAAAAACAAAGGATTGGCTTGCAGAATAAGCCAAAACAAACATATGATAGAGATTTCGTCCGAAATTTTCATGGTGGTGCCTACACAGGCTCGATCGTACAACACCATCATGTACAAGGCAGTGCACATGACATACGAAGCGTCCCCGAGTCGGCATAGCCAAGGACTCTTTAAGACACAACGAGACCACTGTAAAACCGACCGTGAATAGGCGGACCACTAGACATCGAACCCCAATTTCATATCATATATCTGTCGGAAAGATATCCTAAGAGCTACTTGAATTCCCACCTATGAAACTCCCGAAACTTTCCGGTTATACAATCAGGTGTTGGGGATACAGGGGAAGCATAATATCTCACCCAAATCTAGCAAATCCTACATCCAGCTGTATCCATCCTTCAACACATAACCAAGAAAAAACTTCGGAAACCATCTACCTCAACCTTCGAAAAGCATCCGTTATACAAGTTATGGCGATACTCCCGAACTCCCGCCCCAGTACTAGGTGGCGTCGAGGTTATCTCACCAACGAACTGCATAAAAGAGATTTTCGATGTCGGCGTACTAAACTCAGGTATTCCAGAACTGCAATGATAAAATTATGATGACAACACCTCAGAGATCAACTCCTCGGGACACTTCCACTAAACCCCTGACAGGAGGCACCAAGACAATGTTCTCATCATAAAACCATCGGAACGATTCCAAGATACCCGCGTGATCCTAAATTTTTTTTAGTGAAATTTGAGAAGAGAAGAGTCAAAACTCTATGTCAGGATGCCTTACCAGAGTGATGAGGGGACTGGGAAGTAAAAAGAATTCCTGATCTCTCCGATATATAATTCCTAAATGACTCAAAACATTTTTCTAGACACAACTCGGCCGCTAAAAACGATCAAGCAATGGGGGCTCCTAAGGTCAGGGAAAGCTCTGATACCAACTTGTGACGCCCTCGATGCGACTATATCTCCCACGTGTCGAGGCACGACTTAGAGGCATAATCGCATTGAAGGCATATGTCGCAAGTGAGGTAATCTTCACACAACCCATGTAATATAATAAGGGAAAGAAATTACATAGTTGGCGTACAATCGCCACTTCACACAATTATATGAATAAAGCATTACATCATCCAGATACAATCAAGGTCCGACTACGGAACCCAAAACAAAAGAAGAACCCCAAATGCGACAAAGGTCCCCGATCGACCCCAACTGGGCTCCAGTACTGATCAACTAGAACGAAACAACATAAAGGACACGATCTTCGTCGAGCTCCTCCTGAGCTTGGTTGCGTCATCTGCACGGTTCAACGACACCTGCAAGCTCGTTTTGGAAGTAATCTGTGAGCCAAAGGGACTCAGCAATCTCGCACCCTCGCGATCAAGACTATTTAAGCTTATGGGTAAGGTAAAGGTATGAGGTGGAGCTGCAGCAAGCGACTAGCATATATGGTGGCTAACCTATTCGCAAAAGAGAGCGAGGAGAGAAGGCAAAAGCACGGTCGAACAACTATGATTATGAAGTGATCCTAGAACAACCTACGTCAAGCATAACTCCAACACCGTGTTCACTTCCCGGACTCCGCCGGAAAGATACCATCATGGCAACACACGTGGTTGATGCATTTTAATTAAGGTCAACTTCAGGTTTTCTACAACCGGATGTTAACAAATTCCCATCTGCCCATAACCGCGGGCACGGCTTTCAAAAGTTCTAATCCCTACAGGGGAGTCCCAACTTAGCCCATGACAAGCTCTCATGGTCAACGAAGGAATAGACCTCCTCCCGAGACGTTCCGATCAGACTCGGTATCCCGGTACAACAAGACATTTCGACAGGGTAAAACTAAACCAGCAACACCGCCCGAATGTGCCGACAAATCCCGATAGGACCTGCACATATCTCTTTCTCAGGGCACACTCAGATGAGACTAGCTACGAGTAAAACCAACCCTCAAGTTTCCCCGAGGTGGCCCCGCAGGCAGCTCAGTTCGGACCAACACTCAGAGGAGCACTGGCCCGGGGGGGGGGGGGGTAAAGTAAGGATGACCCTCGGGCTGGCCGACCCAAGGGAAAGAAAAGGCTAGGTGGCGAATGGTAAAACCAATGTTGGGCATTGCTGGAAGAGCTTTACTTAAGGCGAACTATCAAGGGGTTCCCATTATAGCCCAACCACGTAAGGGACGCAAAATCCGGGAACATAACAACGATATGACAGAAACTAGGGTGGCAAGAGTGGAACAAAACACCAGGCATAAGGCCGAGCCTTCCACCCTTTACCAAGTATATAGATGCATTAATTAAATAAGATATATTGTGATATCCCAACAAGTAAACGTGTTCCAACAAGGAACAACATCTCCATGTTCCAACAAGGAACAAACTTCAATCTTCACCTGCAACTAACAACGCTATAAGAGGGGCTGAGCAAAGCGGTAACATAGCCAATCAACGGTTTGCTAGGACAAGGTGTGCTAGAGGCTTGGTTCAACAATATGGGTGGCATGATAAGCAAGTGGTAGGTATCGCAGCATAGGCATAGCAAAAGAGCGAGCATCTAGCAAAGCAAAGATAGTAGTGATTTCAAGGGTATGATCATCTTGCCTGAAATCCCGCAAGGAAGAAGAACGAGTCCATGAAGAAGACAAACGAAACGAAGACGAACGGGTCCTCACAAACACGACGTTATCGGAACCAACCCGAAGAAGCAAACACCGGAAAAGAAGCACACAACATAGTAAACAACCAACACATGAACATGGTATGATATGCGGGATGCGGTATGCGATGCATATGCATGATTTGACAAGGAATGCATGAAACTGGCCTCAACTTGGAAATCCAAGTGTGCCACTGGAAAGATGAGATGAAATCGCTTGAAAACGATATAAAGATCACCGGAATCGGAGTTACGGTTTGGAAATGGCAAGCAATTCAAATATGACACCGGTCTGCGATTACAGCAAGTAGCCAACTAAATGCAATGAGATGAACATGCTACAACACTTAAACATGACAACAAAATACATGGCAGGGATGCATTCAAGATTCTTAGCAAAAGTCTAGCACTGAGCTACGGCCAATTCATCCATTAACAGGCTCAAACAAGCATGGCAAAAATGCATATGGTAAACAGATCTCAGACTTTGTGAAATTAACACTAGCCTGGAATTTCAGATCAGGTAGCACACTTTGGAGTATGAAAACTATATGCTACAGTGCCTGAACATGGCAAAGTAAAGCATGGCATGGAGCTACTCAAAGAGCTTAACAAAAGTCCCTTAGTTACCTTGAGCCAAAAGGGATCAGAAAATACAATTGCAAGCATGTGAACATAGCAAAAACATAATCAGTTTTCAGACTTAGTGAAAACTGGCACATGCTGAAATATAACTCAAGTAGGGATGTTTACGAGCTCGATGCACTCACTACGGTGCAAGTCATGATAATCTAAGCATACATCTATCAAGAACACACAAAACGCAAGCTAGACAAGGCAAGAACAATAGAATAGTATGCACGGATCAACTACAACATCATCGGCAAAATTGCAAACAAGTTGATAATCTGCCCAGATTCACAAAGTAGCAAAAGTAGAGCTCGATTGACTCAAGCTAGGTTGCTCCATAATTGAAAACAAATAAATGGATGGATAGAGCACTACAAGTTTAACAAAACATCCTTACTGATCATCCTCAAAAGAGGCACGGATCTCTAGGAAACAACATGAACATATGGCATCATGGGATAAACAGCTCAAGGACTTAGTGGAATTGCTAAGTCCTTGAAAACAGAATTAACAAGTGCACCACTTTGCAAGCTTGTGCTAGTCAGCACACACATCACAAAAATACATGGGTTGCACCTCTGGAAAGATGACAAAACCCTTAACAAAACATATGTAGAACTCATGGGCATATCATGCACACAATAATCATGGCAAAAATGACAAATAGCTAAATGGAGCAGCAGATCTGACAATTATCTCAAGTAGCCCTATTCTAACAGCATTTCGGGCATCAAGATGAACTCAAATGAAAATGATGCAATGGAATGAAATGATGTACTCTCTGAGATGAACATTTTGATATGCTATATGCATGAATCGGAGCTACGGATGCGAAGTTGTGATGCGATGAACATGAGCACTTGGATCAGGAAAAACCAGGGACTTAGTGATAATTATACCTCCGGAAAAGTCAAACCGGGACGAAGTGGTATGGGACGGAGGGATCCGGATCTGGACGGGGCGTTTGGATGGACGCGTGGGTGGATCTGATCCCGCTTCGCGGATCTCGCCGGAGACGTTCGCCGGAGACGGGGGAGACGGTGGCCGGCTCGAGGAGCTCCGGTGACCGGGCGGCGCGGCCGGGGTGAGCTCGCCAGTGGGAGGCGCATGGCGGCGGAGGAAGCAGCGGGGAGGCGCGGCTGCGGAGGCGCGGCAGCGGCGAAGTGGCGGAGCTCGACGGCGGCGGTGGTGAGCGGCGGAGCGGCGCAGGCGGCCGGCGGGAGGCGCGCGAGGCCGGGCGGCGGGGTTGAGAGGCGGCGGCGCGGGCGGCCCTCGGGAGGCGCAAGGAGACGCCCGGGCGGCGGCGCACTGGTTCAGGCCCGGCGGGCCAGATCTGGGCCTGCGGGCCCGGCGGCTGCGGGGGAGCCGGCGAGGTGACGTGGCGCGCTCCCGTTGGCCGGGAGCGGCCGCTGGGGTGAGGTGGCGTGACCTAATTGGTCGGAGTGATGTGGCGGCGGCGGTGGACACGTCCAGCGGCGGGACGGACATGTCCGGTGGCGTGAGGAGGAAGATGGCTAGGGTTCATCCGCGAATTTTTGGGAGGGGAGCACATATTTATAGGTAGAGGGAGCTAGGAGAGTCCAAATGAGGCGCGGTTTTCGGCCACGCGATCGTGATCGAACGCTCTAGATGATGAAGAAGGTTTACGTGGGTTTTGGGCCAAATTGGAGGGGTGTTGGGCTGCAACACACACGAGGCCTTTTTGGTCCCTCGGTTAACCGTTGGAGTATCAAACGAAGTCCAAATGGTATGAAACTTGACAGGCGGTCTACCAGTAGTAAACCAAGGCCGCTTGACAAGTCTCGGTCCAATCTGGAAATGTTTAATCCCCACACATGAAAGAAATGTAGAAAAGACCACCGGAGGAGAACGGAGCGCCGGAATGCAAAACGGACAACGGGGAAAAATGCTCGGATGCATGAGACGAACATGTATGCAAATGAAATGCACATGAAGACATGATATGCAATGCATGACAAGCAAGCAATGACAACGCAACAACAGTGAATAACTGCACGACACCTGGCACATCGGTCTCGGGGCGTTACACTTGTGGGCCTACTAAGTTGACGGGGACAGTGGGCTTTGTCAATTTAGTCAATATGCACGATTCTAGCTCCAGTGACCGTACGATGTCCATCCAACGACCTTAGTGCTTCTTCGACCTCTGGTCTTCTTGCTCCAGCCGCCCAAACCAGCGCCGATCGTGCCTCGTGCTCCCGCCTCCCGTGGCCGGCTGCGATGCCGCAGAGGCCTCACCGCCCCCTACTACTCCCACTGCTGGCCAGGCCATCTCTCTAGTCACCCACACCCCCTGTTATTCCACGGCGACGGTAACCTCACACCGCAGCGAACTAGTGAACCCTCATACTCCTCTACGCGTGGGCATCCACTACCACGTCTTCCTCGGCTCCGTGTCGTCCCCTTCCTAGGCTTCACTGTTGTCCACCGCCCTGGTGCTCTCGGCGCGGCATGGTCAACGTGGTCAAGGAATGACTTCCATCGGATGTGGATTGTACGTGGAGAGGCTGACAGCTGGGTCCACGGCCACAGCAAGGAAGTGCCTCCTTATTACGTGGAAAATTATGATTCCTCCACCTGACAGCAAGGACCCACCGTACGGGCAACCGTATTTCATGAAAAAAATCTTTCCCCCTGACTACTGGGACCTACCAGCTACATCTTCGCACGCAAGGAAGTGCGTCTGGGCAAAAAAAATGATTCGCTCCCCTGTCTGCTGAGACCCACCAGCTACATCTTCGCACGCAAGGAAGTGCCTGATAGTCGGGACCCACCTGGTCGAAGTGTACGTAGCGTTGTCATTCTGGTTGTGAACGTGTACGCACATACTAGTCGATGTAGAGGCGCGCACGTGTCGTAGTAGAGGCGCGCACGTAGCATGTACACGTACATACAGCGGCCAGTTTGCAAGAAAGAAAATACGGCCACGTATGTACATATGGGCGAGGTCTCGAACGCCTACTCGCACATACGTACGGCCAGGGCTCGTGTACATGGCTGGGTCGGAATGGAGAAACTGCATCGTCGTTGTGTTCATGGGGAGGCAACGGAATGCGTCGTGTTCATCGGGAGGCAACGGAACGCGTGGGAGCCAACCGGCTTGGATGGAACAGCCGATGGAAACGAGGCCTGTTGTACCGCACAACGGAGGAAACGGCCTTGTGTTCGACCGACCACGTTCGAAACAGGATCCTGTTCATCGGGAGGGGTCTGGCGTACCGCAAAACGGAGGAAACAGACCTCCTACGGTCTAAACGGGGTCCTGTTGATCGGGAGGGGTGTGGCATACCGCAAAACGGAGGAAACGGACTTGTGTTGGAGCGCTACGGTCGAAACGCGGGTCCTGTTCATCGGAGGGGTGTGGTGTACCGCAAAACGGGACTCCACGGGATACTGTTCATCTCCACCGTCGACCCCCTCCAGCCTCCACGGGCTACTATTCATCCACCGTCGACCTCCTCCAGCCTCCACCTGCGACTGTTCATCCACGGGCTCCTGTTCATCCAGCCTCCACCGCGCGCTACTCCACTGGCTACCATTCAACCAATCCTCTCCACGGGCTCCTGTTCAACCACCCCTCCACGGGGTCGTCCTGTTCATCCAGCCCTCCACGGGGTCCTGTTCATCCAGCCTCAATCGGCTTGATCGATCGGGGTCCTGTTCATCCAGAGGCAACACCACGGGGTCCTGTTCATCCAAACCCCCAGCAACGCTCACTGTTCATCCAGAGGCAGCATCGATCGTCTTCAGTTAGCAGCAGTAGCGAAGGAATTGCTCGATCGGGTTCAGTTAACAGCCATCGACCCATCACTCGGGTTCAGTAACGCATAGCTTGCAGTGCAATCGCTCGGGTTCAGTTAGAGCCCAACGCCTCGCTCGGGTTCAGTTAGAGCCCAACGCCTCGCACCCGCGCACATGCGTGTACGAGAGACACGTGCATCGCTCGGCCCCGACCACCCACCGTAACCGGGAACACCCCGATATTTTCATCGCCTCGCTTCTACCACGGTTTTTTCTGTCATGGACGGCCCAAAGAATGTCATGCAGCTGCGTCTCCGGCCCGCCTAGGACGAAAAGCCCATTTTCTGTCATGATTTTTTGTCATAGAAGTAGGAGCCCACCACATCTATAATGATATCGGGTTTTGTCACAATTATTGTCATAGAAGTGTCATAAGTATGACAAATTTTTTTTCGTTTGGCTCAAAATGTCACAGATGTGTCTTTTTTTGTAGTGTGTGGTTGGTGAAGCCACCTTGCCCCGGGTCCTTCGTAGCACGTCCATCACTCCTTCGTTAAAATAAAATAATGAGTTCTGACACGCAAGTCATATAAGTGACAATCCCTTGGCTCCGGCCATTATGTCGTACTATGACGCGCAGGTCACCTATCGTTACATCATATAACCATCTCATAAATAAACTCATTATCATGACGAAGGTTGTACCACATCACATGCAACATGCAAAACCAAGTTAAACATCCTCTAATCAGGTTCGCAAATTTTAATTACGTGGCTTTTAGGGTTTCTGGATAACTCTAACTACCTACGTACACCATTAAAGCGATAATTCTTGTTGCTAGATTAACTTTTGGGGTGTCTGAGGGAAGATACTTAATTAAAAATCTCTATCCCCACACTAAACTTCGTCAATACACATGACCCCCTAGCAGGTCGAACATCTTATCGCCCTCTCATTTTTGCGACCGTTCACTATTCTTGACTATGATGAAGCCCAGAGAACTGTTAGCAGATCATCGGCAGCCAGAGCCGATCGATTGTTTGAACTTTGTAAAAAAATCATCGTGTCGTCAATGAACTGAACCAAAGCAATACTCGAGGGAAGCATAGCAATAACATCAAACCTTCACATCCACATGTGATCTAGATTGAAACCGGCATCTACTCCTAGAACAGCTCATGATGCCACTGTTTGCAAACATAGTAGAAAACAAAAAAAATCGCCCTACGATCAAACCAGGAACACTATGAATATGCATAACAGTTTAGATCGGATCATTACCAATTCTGAGTTGCAGTGGAAGAAGAGTCAGTGTAGATTGTACTTGAAGTCCCTCAAACCGTCCATGACGATCCTCGAACAATTCACAATGATCCCTCGAACAAAAGACTGAAAGCACGACCTCTCTACAGTTTGCAAGCATGCAAGCTTCACAATCCGGCAGCGCTTCACTGTCCAGAGCTAATCACCAATGGAGAATTAGAGGGAGAAGAAGATAACCGCATAGGGATTCCCTATTATGAGGATTTAGAGAGAACTAGAAGATCTAGTCTAGATCAAACTAGACGAGAACTAGACCAAGAGATGACTAGAGGAGCCTTCAAAACTTGTGTTCTAGGGGCTAACGACATCCCTCTATTTATATGTTGAGCCCTGAGGTCGCAACTTGGGGAGGGGGCATCCGCAAAGTCGGTTTGGAACACAAGGAGGAGTCCTTGCATTCCAGCATGGAACACCAAGGTTCCTGGTGTTTCCGGAAATGCCACGGACCTTGGCTTATGGCCCAGTACCAAACGCCAAGGACCCTGGCGTCTGGACCAGGACAAGACGCCAAGGAACCTGGCGTATGGCCCCTGTCCTTTGCAAAACCCCTTTTGCACTGATCTCAAGCCTCATGGGTCTTATCCCTTAGCCCTAGCCAACGTGTTCTCGCACCAGAACATTTCTAGAAATATCAGGAACTCTTTCAGAACTCTCTCAAAACTATTTCATATATTCCCAAAACTACTACAAGAATATTTTTCATAACTCTTGCTCCACTAACACTCAGCAGATTGTGATACCCTTAAGCTTGTGACCCTGTGGGTTCGGTAAAAATATAGACATGAATAATACCCGTTTCATCCAATGGCTGATAGCGGGACCTTGGACATCCATATTGATCCCTATGAATACACGAATGACATTCAAGTGAACCTTTAGTGTCATGTGCTATTCCCTTTGCTCCGTGATACTTTACAAAACCCGAGGTGAGATATAACGGTATCCTCTTGAGTTATACACATGCTCACTATACTGTCTCCTTGTTACCGTTTTGTTCTTCTTTCTCATTAATATGTACCGACATTCCCGTGACATAGTCACCTGTGTATGGCCAGACAATGATGGATGCTGTCACACCGAGAGGGTCCTAAGAATATCTCTCCATCATCGGAGGAGCAAATTCAACTCTCGAGTTATTAGTCCCTTGTCAAACTTTCTGATGAACCCGTAAGTTGTCGTTATGATCACCGTGTTACATATGACATTTGAGCAACCCCAAAGTTCATCGTACGATAAGAAGTGACTATGATACTCTCATGGTCTAAGAAAATAAATCACATATTAACACTTCATGTTATAATAATTGACTTCTGACATCTCAAAGTATAACAAACAAGATTGGGTCAATTCAATATGACCGTTCTTCCAACATCATACTCTCAATGTTGTTTTAGGAATATCATTACACTTAACAATATCTTAAGATCTGGAAAATGTGATCACTAACAACAGTTTTACTAATCTTAGAGACAAGACTAGGAATCTTATTTTATCGTTTATCAGTCCACACGTGCGAGTTTTTCACCGAATCACATATCCTAGGATCATAACAGTTATAACATAGAATATAAACTCTCAGTTATGAACATAGAAATATAATAATACAATAGTATTGCCTGTAGTGCATATTTCCAATAGTTGGGCCTCGTTGAGTTGCGTCAACACAACATTGTTTAACTTTTTGCTAGAGGCGTGCTACCTCCTCTCCACACCGCTGGAAGACACCAGCTTGCTCCATGAGCTCCTTCTTCAGCACTTCGAGCTCATACTGAAGCACTCCTTGCTGGTCCTTACTCCTCCACATCTCACCGCAAAATACGTGACATTCCTCCCGCTCCTTCTGAAGGGAGGCTTCAAGGTCATGCTTTGATGTGGCCAAATCATCCAGCTCGCCCTTAGCAGCCCGCATGGTTTCCTCCGCCTTTGTGCGAGCCTTCTGGCCTCATCTATGTCACATCGGATAGTAGTTGCCTCCTCAGTGGCTAACAAAATGTGGGTAACTCCTGTTAACTAAACAAAAATCGTGAAGTTCATAATTGCTCGAAATGACATATGTGTAACAATCAGAACCACCTTAATTTAACAAAAGCAAACATGATGTGATCAACAATAAGCCTGGTAGTCCCCACATCGACTTATGGACACGCCAAACATTTTTGTCGAACCGAAGATGATAAACCAAGTGAATCCGTATTATGATAATTATAATGAAAATTATGATATCTGGATTTCAATGTTCAAACCAATGCACAATTTTTAATTCAATAAACATGTAGGCATCTCATTTGCACCAAATCAAACCAAGTGAATCTGGACGACCATGTTAGGTAATCAAATCATGCGTAAAAGTATAATGAACACCATTTTTGGTTCTTCAAATTATTAAACCCAACATGCAAGCCACATTTTCTATGCTCTAGAAGTTTCCATGAATATGACTGCCTAATATACACTAGAAATCGCTATAAAATATTTGTTAGGTTGTCTATAATTTATAAATCGCTATCATAATATTCAATATATATATATATATATATATATATATATATGAACACACGCATGTATATATAAATGTGTATACACTACATTGTTTATGCAATATTAGAAAAATAAATATGAAAGATTGTCTTAACAATAAAGAATTTTTTTGGTCCATCATAAATTTTTTCATTTTGTAGATTTAAAATTTTCACAATTGCATACCAATGAATAAGTGATAATTTTTTTTATGTGGCTAAGTGATAAAAAATATTAATTACAACTATAATATGGTATACTTAGTTTAAAATAAATATAAAAGTTTAATATGAAAAACAATTGTTTTACATCGCCCCGGGCCCAAAAATACTTTGGACCGGTTCTGCGAGTTGGACCCGAACGCCAAGGAGTTTATCTCGAGTTGGATGATTAGTAGGTGGGGGAGAGGAATGAAGTGCATCGACCTAGCATACTCCTCTGCCGAAGCATTTCTCCATAAAGTTGTCAGATGGCTTTAAATATCAGAATGAATACATGATATGGGTGCACGAATCTCCAACCAAGATGGAAGGCTCAGCCATGCGCGGGATATCCCGCGCATGGTAGAATCACTTTTCTCCATTATACTGTTACTCAAATCAATGTTGCCCAAACCAACTCATCACTCGCAAAAGAAAAAGGAAAAAAGCAAACAAACTACCCCAGGCCGTTGCTTGCGAAAATTGCCGGAAAAGTGCGGGAAGGAATGGAATTGGGGCCACGCGCTTTCCCCCCATTGGCGGCGGTTGCGAAATCCATTGCTCGCTCCAATGGACGGACACAAGGCCGCCGCTCGCGCGCAGGAGCCCTCCCTCCTGCAGCCAGCAACCAGTAGTACTGACTTTTCACCCCATACATGCCAACTGTGAATTTCTTTCTTTTTCAACAAGCAAGTCGAATGATACTACTACTTGCACAGTGAATTACCCGTAAAAAACCTGCACAGTGAATTGGAACAAGTGGTGGACGTAACAAACATTTAACAGAAAAGTATGCCACTTGGGCTCTCCCTGATTCGGCGAATCCCCCGATCTGGTGCATCCCACGCCTATATAAATACACATTGCACACCACCGGTTCATCCGGCTCCCATCTCCATGATAACCCCCAAGTATAGGGATCGCAACAGTTTTCGATAAGTAAGAGTGTCGAACCCAACAAGGAGCTAAAGGCAGAACAAATATTCCCTAAAGTTCTATCGACCACCGATACAACTCTACACACGCTTGACGTTCGCTTTACCTAGAACAAGTATGAAACCTAGAAGTACTTTGTAGGTGTTTTTGGATAGGTTTGCAAGGTAATAAAGAGCGCGTAAATAAAACGTAGGGGCTGTTTAGATAAAGACACAACTAAATTAGTATTAGTAAAGAGCTTTGTGTTACGAGAAAGTTATTTGTCCCTAGGCAATCGATAACTAGACCGGTAATCATTATTGCAATTTTATTTGAGGGAGAGGCATAAGCTAACATACTTTCTCTACTTGGATCATATGCACTTATGATTGGAACTCTAGCAAGAATCCGCAACTACTAAAGATCATTAAGGTAAAACCCAACCATAGCATTAAAGCATCAAGTCCTCTTTATCCCATACGCAAACAACCTACTTACTCGGGTATATGCTTCTGTCACTCACACCACCCACCATAAGCAAATCATGAACATATTGCAAACCCTACAGCGGGAATCCCTCACGCTTGCCGACACAGAGAGCACCATAGGACAGCAGCAATAATAAAACATGCAACTCAAACCAATCACGATCATCAAATAACCCATAGGACAAAACGAATCTACTCAAACATCATAGGATAGCCATACATCATTGGGAAATATTGAGCACCATGTTTAAGTTGAGATTACAGTGGGTAAAAGAGAGGTTACACCGTTGCATAGAGGGGGGAAGAGTTGGTGATGATGGCGGTGAAGTTGTTGGTGAAGATTGTGGTGATGATGCTGGCCCCGGTGGCACTCCGGTGCCACCAGAAGCGAGGGGGAGAGAGCCCCCTGCTCCTTCTTCTTCCTTGACCTCCTCCCTAGATGGGAGAAGGGTTTTCCCTCTGGTCCTTGGTCTCCATGGCGTGGGAGGGGCGAGAGCCCCTCCGAGTTTGGATCTGTCTCTCTGTCTCTCTCTATTTCTGCGTTCTCTCTGGCTGCCCTTTCACCGTTTCATATATATATGGAGATCCGTAACTCCGATTGGACTGAAATCTTCGCCATGATTTTTTCCTAAAAATTAGCTTTCTTGCGGTCGAAGAAGGGCATTAACCGCCTTACGGGGGGCCCACGAGGGTCAGGGGCGCGCCCCCTGCCTCGTGCCCCCCTCGGGAATCGTCTCGTGTGGATTTTTCTTCCCATATTCTCCGAATATTCCAAAAATAATCTCCGTCCATTTTTATCCCGTTTGGACTCCGTTTGATATGGATATTCTGCGAAACAAAAAACATGCAACAAACAGGAACTGGCATTGGGCACTGGATCAATATGTTAGTCCCAAAAAATAGTATAAAAAGTTGCCAAAAGTATATGAAAGTTGTAGAATATTGGCATGGAACAATCAAAAATTATAGATACGACCGAGACATATCAGCATCCCCAAGCTTAATTCCTGGTCGTCCTCGAGTAGGTAAATAATAAAAAGATAATTTTTGATGTGGAATGCTACCTAGCATAATCTTGATCACATATCTAATCATGGCATGAATATTAAGACACGAGTGATTCAAAGCAATAGTCTATCATTTGACATTAAAACAATAATACTTCAGGCCTACTAATAAAGCAATCATGTCTTTTCAAAATAATATGGCCAAAGAAAGTTATCCCTACAAAATCATATAGTCTGTCTATGCTCCATCTTCACCACACAAAATATTCAAATCATGCACAACCCCGATGACAAGCCAAGCAATTGTTTCATACTTTTGATGTTCTCAAACCTTCTCAACTTTCACGCAATACATGAGCGTGAGCCATGGATATAGCACTATAGGTGGAATAGAATATGATGGTGGAGGTTGTGTGGAGAAGACAAAAAGGAGAAGATAGTCTCACATCAACTAGGCGTATCAACGGGCTATGGAGATGCCCATCAATAGATATCAATGTGAGTGAGTAGGGATTGCCATGCAACGGATGCACTAAGAGCTATAAGTGTATGAAAGCTCAGACTGAAAACTAAGTGGGTGTGCTTCCAAATTGCTTGCTCATGAAGACCTCGGGCGTTTGAGGAAGCCCATGATACGAATATACAAGCCAAGTTCTATAATGAAAATTCCCACTAGTATATGAAAGTGATAACTCAAGAGTCTCTCTATATGAAGAACATGGTGCTACTTTGAAGCACAAGTGTGGTAAAAGGATAGTAACATTGCCCCTTCTCTCTTTTTCTCTCGTTTTTTTGGTCCTTCTTTTTTTCGTCCGGAGTCTCATCCCGACTTGTGGGGTAATCATAGTCTCCATCATCCTTTCCTCACTGGGGAATGCTCTAATAATGATGATCATCACACTTTTATTTACTTAAAACTCAATATTACAACTCAATACTAGAACAAAGATATGACTCTATATGAATGCCTTCGGTGGTGTACCGGGATGTGTAATGATCTAGCATAGCAATGACATCAAAAAACGGACAAGCCATGAAAACATCATGCTAGCTATCTTACGATCATGCAAAGCAATGTGACAATGAATGCTCAAGTCATGTATATGATGATGATGGAAGTTGCATGGCAATATATCTCGGAATGGCTATGGAAATGCCATGATAGGTAGGTATGGTGGCTGTTTTGAGGAAGGTATATGGTGGGTTTATGGTACCGACGAGAGTTGCGCGGTAGTAGAGAGGCTAGAAATGGTGGAAGGGTGAGAGTGCGTATAATCCATGGACTCAACATTAGTCATAAAGAACTCACATACTTATTGCAAAAATCTATTAGTCATCGAAACAAAGTACTACGCACATGCTCCTAGGGGGATAGATTGGCAGGAAAAGACCATCGCTCGTCCCCGACCGCCACTCATAAGGAAGACAATCAATAAATAAATCATGCTCCGACTTCATCACATAACGGTTCACCATACATGAATTCTACAGGAATCACAAACCTCAACACAAGTATTTCTACTAATCCACAACTACCGACTAGCATGACTCTAATATCACCATCTTTATATCGCAAAACTATTGCAAGGAATCAAACATATCATATTCAGTGACCTACAAGTTTTATGTAGGATTTTATGACTAACCATGTGAATGACTAGTTCCTGTCATCTCTCTAAATAGATATAAGTGAATCAAGAGAGTTTAAGTCTTTCTACAAAAGATATGCCCACACTCTAACAAATATAAGTGTAGCAAAAGAGCATTCTACAAATGGCGGTTTTCTATGTAAAGAGAAACATGCAATCCAAACTTCAAATGATATAAGTGAAGCACATGAAGCATTCTATAAAGCCATACTCAAAAGATTTAAGTGAAGTGCAAAGAGAATTCTATAAATCAACCAAGGACTATCTCATACCAGCATGGTTCATAAAATAAAAATGAAAACTAAATGCAAAAGACGCTCCAAGATTGCACATATCGCCTGAACGAAACGAATCTGAAAACATATTGGTACTTGTTAAAGAAAGAGGGGATGCCTTCCGGGGCATCCCCAAGCTTAGACACTTGAGTCTCCTTGAATATTTACTTTGGGTGCCTAGTGCATCCCCAATCTTGAGATCTTTCCTCTCTTCCTTCTTCTCATATCGAGACCTTCTCGATCATCGAACATTTCATCCACACAAAACTTCAACAGAAAACTCGGTAAGATCCGTTAGTATAATAAAGCAAATCACTACTCTAAGTACTATTGCAAACCAATTCATATTTTGTTTTTTCATTGTAGCTACTGTAATATAAAATTTTCATGGCCTAATCCATTGATATAAATCGATAGTTTCATCAAAACAAGCAAACTATGCATCAAAAACAGAATCTGTCTAAAACAGAACAATATGTAATAATCTGAACATTCACCATACCTATGGTACTCCAAAAATTCTACCAAAATTATGAAAAATAAACAATTTGTATAGAAATACAATGCAAAATGTTTCAGAACCGTTTGACGTTCTAGTAAAAAAATGTAAAATCACGCACTACAGCCAAAGTTTCTGTCCTGCACCGTGCAAACCAACAAGCAAAGTAAACATCCTAAAGGGAAATCTTGGCACATTATTTTTATAATACAATGGAATTGTACAAGGGCATAATTATTTTTGTTGAAAAGTTTCTGTAATTAAGATTCACAAAGTTTCCATGGGCATGAGCAAAGTTCAAGGACGTCCCCCACTTTCACAATGCTCGTCTATCTCACTTTCACTTCTCTTTTTGAAAAGTTGGGTTCCCCTCATTAGTTTTTTGTTTTTAATATATATAAAAGCACACATCAGAAATAAATGACTCCCTAAAACTTCCGGGTTGTCTCCCTGGTAGCGCTTTCTTTAAAGCCATTAAGCTAGGGATATAGTGCTCAAGTAATGGATCCACCCGGATCCCAATGTATATCAAAGCCAATTTCAATTAACAATGATTCATAATTTAGTAGTGAGCACAAAGTAACATATATCACGCAACAATGAAGTCTAACTCTCTTCCTATGCATCGGCATGTCATACAAGAACAATTCATGCACACAAAGTAAAGGCCAAGGCATAGTATAAACAGTTTCTTGCAATTTTATTATGTTGGAAACATAGAGAGGTGGAGATATAGTTCCTCTCTCATAATAATGGAAAGTAGGAGAAGAAAGCACATGCATATTACATTCATCAAAATCATCATGTGCAACAGTAAAAAGGCAACCCATCAATATAATCCTTAATAAGTGCAAACTTCTCCGATATAGTGTAGTCGGGAGAATTCAAAAATATAATAGGACTATCATGCGTGGGTGCAATAGCAACAATTTCATGTTTAACATAAGGAACTATAGCAAGTTCATATCCATAAGCATAATTCATATTGGCATCTTGGTCACAGGCATAGCAAGCATCATCAAAAAGGGATATTTCAAGAGAATCAATGGGATCATGACAATCATCATAGCAATCATTCTTCGGTAAGCACAAAGGGAAATTAAACAATGTATGAGTTGAAGAGTTACTCTCGTTAGAAGGTGGGCACGGGTAGCTAATCCTCTCTTCCTCCTTTTATTCTTCACTCTCCTCATCATCTTTTTCATCCAATGATCTCACAGTTTCATCAATTTCTTCTTCCATAGACTCCTGCAAAATATTAGTCTCTTCTTGGACAGCGGAGGATTCCTCAATATATGGTTTAACATAGGCATTAGAAGCATAATTATCATAACAATATTCAAGTATGGCAAAATTTTCAGATTTGTAAAGAGTAGCATCATACTTTTCAATCAAACAAGCAATTTCATAAGCACCCTTAAAAGCAACAAACTCTTCAATTTGCTGAACATCATAGTAATTATAAACACCCTTAGCATAAGAAGATACGATTCCATTATCACTAAACAAACATTGGTAGGGAAGGTGTTTCTTAGGGTCTTCAGAAAAACAAGTAATATCATATATTTCACATAAATTCCAAGCAAAGCATTGCAAACGATGAATTTGATCCAGTAAACGTTTCCCTTTTTCAGATATGCGGTGCTGCACATAACAAGCATGCTCATCTAAAGATTTGCCCTCAACTAAGCTAGTTGGGGTTTCAGCACGAGCACATAGGGATCGAAGATGATCCAAGTAATAAGCTTCAGGAGTGTGATAGATTTTGAGTGGTTCTTCAACCATTGGTTCAGTAGGTACAACTAATTTTTTTTGGTATTTTGCGTTTCCTACCCATAACTATAGATAGAAAACAACTAAGAACAACAAATAAAAATTACTTAGTGATAGAGCAAACAAGCACACACGAGAATATTCACCACACGCTATGACTCCCCGGCAATGGCGCCAGAAAAAGGTCTTGATAACCCACAAGTATAGGGGATCGCAACAGTTTTCGATAAGTAAGAATGTCGAACCCAACGAGGAGCTAAAGGCAGAACAAATATTCCCTCAAGTTCTATCGACCACCGATACAACTCTACACACGCTTGACGTTCGCTTTACCTAGAACAAGTATGAAACTAGAAGTACTTTGTAGGTGTTTTGGATAGGTTTGCAAGGTAATAAAGAGCACGTAAATAAAACGTAGGGGCTGTTTAGATAAAGACACAACTCAATTAGTTTTAGTAAAGAGCTTTGTGTTACCATAAAGTTATTTGTCCCTAGGCAATCGATAACTAGACCGGTAATCATTATTGTAATTTTATTTGAGGGAGAGGCATAAGCTAACATACTTTTTCTACTTGGATCATATGCACTTATGATTGGAACTCTAGCAAGCATCCGCAACTACTAAAGATCATTAAGGTAAAACCCAACCATAGCATTAAAGCATCAAGTCCTCTTTATCCCATATGCAAACAACCTACTTACCCGGGCATATGCTTCTGTCACTCACGCCACCCACCATAAGCAAATCATGAACATATTGCAAACCCTATAGAGGGAATACCTCATGCTTGCGCGACACGGAGAGCACCATAGGACAACACCAATAATAAAACATGCAACTCAAACCAATCACGATCATTAAATAACCCATAGGACAAAACAGATCTACTCAAACATCATAGGATAGCCATACATCATTGGGAAATAATATATAGCATTGAGCACCATGTTTAAGTATAGATTACAGCGGGTAAAAGAGATGTTACACCACTGCATAGAGGGGGGAAGAGTTGGTGATGATGGCGGTGAAGTTGTTGGTGAAGATTGTGGTGATGATGCTGGCCCCCAGTGGCACTCCGGCGCCACCGGAAGCGAGGGGGAGAGAGCCCCCCTCCTTCTTCTTCTTCCTTGACCTCCTCCCTAGATGGGAGAAGGGTTTCCCCTCTGGTCCTTGGTCTCCATGGCATGGGAGGGGCGAGAGCCCCTTCGAGATTGGATCTGTCTCTCTTTCTCTCTCTGTTTCTGCGTTCTCTCTGGTTGCCCTTTCACCGTTTCGTATATATATGGAGATCCGTAACTCCGATTGGACTGAAATCTTCGCCGTGATTTTTTCCTAAAAAATAGCTTTCTTGCGGCTGAAGAAGGGCATTAACCGCCTTACGGGGGGCCCACGAGGGTCAGGGCGCACCCAGGGAGGTGGGGTGCGCCCCCTACCTCGTGCCCCCCTCGAGAACCGTCTCGCGTGAATTTTTCTTCCCATATTCTCCGAATATTTCAAAAATAATCTCCATCCGTTTTTATCCTGCTTGGAATCCGTTTGATATGGATATTCTGCAAAACAAAAAACATGCAACAAACAGGAACTGGCACTGGGCACTGGATCAATATGTTAGTTGATACGTCTCCAACGTATCTATAATTTTTGATTGCTCCATGCTATATTATCTTCTGTTTTGGACATTATTGGGCTTTATTATTCACTTTTATATTGTTTTTGGGACTAACCTATTAACCGGAGGCCTAGCCCAGAATTGATGTTTTTTTTGCCTATTTTAGGGTTTCGAAGAAAAGGAATATCAAACGGAGTCCAAATGGAACAAAACCTTTGGGAACGTGATTTTTGGAACGAACAAGATACAGGAGACTTGGACCCTAGGTCAAGCAACCAACAGGGAGGCCACGAGGTTGGGGGCGCGCCTACCCCCCTAGGCGCGCCCTCCACCCTCGTGGGCTCCCTGTTGCTCCACTGATGTACTCCTTCCTCCTATATATACCTACGTACCCCCAAACGATCAGATACGGAGCCAAAACCCTAATTCCACCGCCGTAACTTTCTGTATCCATGAGATCCCATCTTGGGGACTGTTCCGGAGCTCTGCCGGAGGGGGCATCGATCACGGAGGGCTTCTACATCAACACCATAACCCTTCCGATGAAGTGTGAGTAGTTTACCTCGGACCTTCGGGTCCATAGTTATTAGCTAGATGGCTTCTTCTCTCTTTTTGGATCTCAATACAAAGTTCGCCCCCTCTCTTGTGGAGATCTATTCGATGTAATCTTCTTTTGCGGTGTGTTTGTTGAGACCGATGAATTGTGGGTTTATGATCAAGTTTATCTATGAACAATATTTGAATCTTCTCTAAATTCTTTTATGTATGATTGGTTATCTTTGCAAGTCTCTTCGAATTATCAGTTTGGTTTGGCCTACTAGATTGATCTTTCGTGCAATGGGAGAAGTGCTTAGCTTTGGGTTCAATCTTGCGGTGTCCTTTCCCAGTGACAGTAGGGGCAGCAAGGCATGTATTGTATTGTTTCCATCGAGGATAACAAGATGGGGTTTTCATCATATTGCATGAGTTTATCCCTCTACATCATGTCATCTTGCTTAAGGCGTTACTCTGTTCTCTTGAACTTAATACTCTAGATGCATGCTGGATAGCGGTCGATGTGTAGAGTAATAGTAGTAGATGCAGGCAGGAGTCGGTCTACTTGTCTCGGACGTGATGCCTATATACACGATCATACTTAGATATTCTCATAACTATGCTCAATTCTGTCAATTGCTCAACAGTAATTTGTTCACCCACCGTAAAATACTTATGCTCTTGATAGAAGCCACTAGTGAAACCTATGGCCCCCGGGTCTATCTTCATCATATTAATCTTCAACACTTAGTTATTTTCATTGCCTTTTATTTTACTTTGCATCTTTATCATAAAAATACCAAAAATAGTATCTTATCATATCTATCAGATCTCACTCTCATAAGTGACCCTGTAGGGATTGACAACCCCTTATCGCGTTGGTTGTGAGGATTTATTTGTTTTGTGCAGGTGCGAGGGACTCGCGTGTAGCCTCCTACTGGATTGATAGCTTGGTTCTCAAAAACTGAGGGAAATACTTACGCTACTTTGCTGCATCACCCTTTCCTCTTCAAGGGAAAGCCAACGCAGTGCTCAAGAGGTAGCAATAAGGTTTATTCCTTTCAAGTCTCCTGCAAGCAAGTTGGTTTTCTTATTATGGATCTTCGATCTTTTGCTTGTGATCTATTTAAATGTTACTTTAATCTCTGGGGCAACGGGGGGGCTAATTGGGTTAGAGAGCTTAAGATCTAGCAGAAAGAATGTGATGCAGAATGGATTCTGGTTAGTCCAACTAAGCGTCGATCATCCCTAGGTCTCTTGGCCATGCATAAACCTCCTACTAGATCTTCTATCAAATCGGCAGACTTGGCTAAGAAGAAACTTTATTTTGCCACTTGTGAACAATACTCAGCATGCAAAGGTTATAGATATCCTGCAATGCAGAAATGTATTGATGCGATCATAGATGGAGATTATGAGGTTTCTGCTCATGAGTGTGTTGTCATCCGGCAGTCTCCTCCCATGGACTTGCATTGGACGGTGGCTCGACCACCCATTGTGTTTGGTACGGTTGCACCGTTGCCGGAGTTGGGCAGGCTGGCGAACCCCATGCCGGAGAGCATTCTGGAGTCTTTGGAATAGATTCCCGTGCATGACAGTGATCTATCCGCGTGAATCGCGGAGGCGGGATTGATATCTATTCAAACTGATCAATTAGTTATTATCCCTATGCAATGTGAGATCCTACCGGGAGATGGCTCATCATTGAGAATAGTCCAATTTCCGGTGGGCCTTCTAGCCTCTCTAGCCCGAGCCCAATGCCCATTGCTCACGATATTCCTACCTATCAAGAGGCTGCTCGGCAATTTGAAGAAATGGTTGATGACATGGTGGACCACATTGTTACTTGCACTATTTGTTCTCAGAGGGGCCACATGTCATCTGCCTGTGGAATTCGAGCGGTCTGCACGGCTTGCTCTCGCCCGGGTCACTCTAGGAAGGATTGCAATGATTCCATGTGCTCCAATGGATTGGTTTGGAAGCCAATTTCTCAGCAACAAAATACGAGTATTTTGGAATCCTCTGCCTGTCATGGGAAGGGAGCCGGAGTTATTGGGATAGATTGTCCGGTCGCATCATCGCTGCCCACATTCTTGCAAGCTCCCTCTCCTCCCTCCCAAGAAAACCTGTCGGAGTAATTGGACACGGATACCCTGAAGACGGCAAGACGATAGTTCAAGACATCGGGGCTAGCAAAGCCCCTTAGTCCGACTGCTGGCTGCTGACTGCTCCACCAGTCCGACTGCTGGCTGCTGACTGCTCCACCAGGCCGACTGCTGGCTGCCGACTGCTCGGCTGCCGACTGCTGGCTGCTGACTGCTCCACCAGGCCGACTGCTGGCTGTCGACTGCTCCACCAGGCCGACTGCTGGCTGCCGACTGCTCCACCAGGCCAACTGCTGGCTGCCGACTACTCCACCAGGCCGACTGCTGGCTGCCGACTCCTCCGCCAGGCCGACTACCCGAAGTCAACTGCAGTCTGACGAGACACCGACGGGACGACCATACCGCGACGTCATCTACAGTGTACCGTGTCCCCTGGGTACTGATTTATAAAGTACCCCAGGGGACAAGCACGACATGCACCATGCCACTAGCCATGCCAACATAGCTTGGCTTGTAAGCTACCTAAGGTAGCTTACAACCAAAGCCACTACCACCCATGCCAACTCCTATATATATAGGCACACATCCATCCATCAGGGGATGGACACACTCACGCACACACACAAGCTAGCTAGCTAGCTAGCAAGAGAGCTAGCTAGCAATCCATCCATCCACTCCTACGGGCAAGCACGCCCAAGCACACCCATTCGGCCAAGAGCAACGGCCACCATGCCACATGCATATACGACGCCAGATGCCTATGGCACTGACCTCAGATACAGCTCCAGGATGTACCAGATATACCAGATATACTCAGACATGCAGGAGTAGGGGTGTTATCTCTCCGGAGAGCCCTGAACCTGGGTAAACTAGCGCGTGATACCCGCATACCCGTCCCTGGATATTCCGGCAGCAGTCTTGCCCTCACACGAAGCCACCTTATGGCATATGTTGTCTTGCACCCCCCGTGAGAATACCACGACATTTGGCACCCACCGTGGGGAGGTACTATGCTACCGCGCTGCTGCTGGTTTCGCAGTCCGGGCGGGACCATCTTCGCCATCACCACCGCGGCGTCGCGCCGTCTCTCCGGTAGAATTCGGGGGCACGACATCGACCCGCCCCCGGAGCGGCCGCGCGGGATGGCGCTTCCTCGTCGGCGGCCTCGCCATCTTCGTCACCTCCGTTATGGCATTGCTGTCACCTCCCTGGAGGCGCTGGGGGGCTCGACATCAGCACGCCCCCGGCGCGCCCGTCCGGTGCGGCGCGCCCTCGTTTTCACCTCCGTCTGCATGCACCGCGGCACCTCGCTCCGCCCAGGGCCGCGCAACCGCTCCCCTCTGCGGCGCCTCGCTCCGGCCAGCCGTGCCACCCTGCGCGTCATTCTGCTCGCGAGCTCGCGGACGCTCTGCTCCAGTCTCTCCTTCGTTCTTCTTTTTTACACTAGTACAAGCAAAAGCAAAAGCTTCCGTCAAAGAAAAGCGCCCACGCCGCAGCCTTGCCACCACCTACTGCGCGTACACTACTCGTACAGTATTAGCCGCCGGCCATGCAATGCTCGTACAGTGGCGTACAGTGGCCAGACACAACACAGACAGCGCATGCGCGCACCCATGCCTGCGGGTCCTGCTCGCACACTGCTCCGCACGTTCGCGTGCGCCCCACCGCTCAGCCAGCGCTGCTCCCTGCCTTCCCTCCATCACGCGGCTAGCGGTGTGCTCGGCTGCTCCGCTTGCTGCCGCCGCTAGCCTGTACGTCGCTCCCCGTGGGCCGGCTCCCCGCCGAGCCCTCACGCGCCTGCCGGGTCTGCCTCTGCTCCGGGCCGACTCCACCCCCGTGTGTGCGCACGCTCGCACTGCCCCGGGCCGGCTGCCGGCTCGCCGCTCCTCCGGTCCGCCCCGCCAGCCGGCCGGGTTGCCGCCGCCTCCGCGGGCTACACCCGTCGGGTGCTGCCGTGGCCGCCTGCTCCGCTGCTAGCTTCCGCGCTGGCCGGCCTCCTGGCGCACCTCCCCGGGCCGCTTGCCGCGTCGCCGCATCCCGCCTCTGTTCCGACCGCGCCCGCCTCACGCGCGTGCCGGCTCCCGCGCCCTTCGCCCGCGTCCGTGCCCACCCGGCCGTGCCGGGCCGACTCCGCCCGTGGCCGCCTGCTCGCCGCTGCAGCCGGTCCCGGCCGCGCTGCCCGCCGTCTCGCGCCGCAGCCGGCCGCCTGCCTGGCTCACGCCTCAGCTGCACTCTGTAGCACACCCGGCCTCTGTTACCTCGCCATGCCTCGCGCCTCCGCAGCTTCGTCACTCGGCGTTGCCTGCCCTAGTCGGCGCCGCGTTGCGTGCCCGGCTCCCTCCCGCGCCGTCGCCGCGCCTCCTGGGCATCCGGCTGCCCCGCAGTCGGCTTCCGCCGCGCGCACAGGGTCGCCTCTGCCTGCGCTCGGGTGTCCCGCGCCCGCCGGCTCCCGCCATAGCCGGCTGCCAGTCGCGGCCGACTGCCATAAGAAGTGGGCTGGCTGCCCAAATTCGGGCTGAAAGAGAAAAGAAAGAAAGTGGCCGGGTGGTGGCGTCCAACTGCTCGCATACAGTCGGACAAAGAAAGAAAAGTCAAGCCGCCGGGTTGTGGCGTCCGACTGCTCGCATGCAGTCGCACAAAGAAAGAGAAGTCAAGCCAGCTACTAGAAAAAAAGAGGAGATAAAGAGTCGGCTGGGACAAAGAGAAGAAAAGAAAAGAAAACATCCGGATGACCCGTCCGCCTGCTTCCCCACTCGGACGGTCAGTCGTGACCCGCGCTGCCGGCTGTGCCAAACCAGCCGGACTGCCTCCTGCTCCGACAACACACCCAGCAAGTGCGCTGACGCGTCCCCGCGAAGAAGAAGATGAAGTAGTTGCCGGGAGATCCGGTCCGACTGCTCAGCAGTTGGCCCAGATCTCGGGGGCTACACCCAGCGGGTGCGCTGACGCGCCCCCGCGAAGAAGAAGACAAAGTAGTTGCCGGGAGATCCGGCCCGACTGCTCAGCAGTGGGCCCAGATCTCGGGGGCTACACCCAGCGGGTGCGCTAACGTGCCCCCGCGAAGAAGAAGACAAAGTAGTTGCCGGGAGATCCGGCCCGACTGCTCAGCAGTCGGCCCAGATCTCGGGGGCTACACCCAGCAGGTGCGCTGACGCGCCCCCGCGAAGAAGAAGACAAGATAGTTGCCGGAAGATCCGGCCCCACTGCTCAGCAGTTGACCCGAATCTCGGGGGCTACACCCAGTGGGTGCGCTGGAGCGCCCCCACGGAAAATTGCAAACAAGAGAAGAGTTTTGTCCGGTTGTCAGCAGCCGGTAGAAAAGGAAAAAGAAGATAGGCGCTGCAAGATGCATCGCCGCCTGACCGGTCGAGCCTGGCCGGCCGGGACCCCTTCGAGCACCCGGAGGCTCAACCTCCGTCTCGACTACATGAAAATCAGTGTGAGGTCCTCACCCGCATATTTTTTGCACCGCAAGAGCACGGATAACCCCGAGCCATCCTCGGGGGCTATCTCCGCATTTTATTATAGTTGCATCACTGTTCACCCCAGCGCCAGCCAGAGTTGGCCCAGGGGCTGGCCGCTTGGCCTGAGACGTTAGTTCCCGCAGACAGCTTAGTACCGTGCGCGATACCAAAGGCCCACTCTTAGTCACAGACCGCAGAGTGGCTGTCTGACTAGCAAGAGTGAACGCTGGAGGCCACCCACGCGAAAAATGTCCGGGAAGAAAAATGGATCGGGCGATCCGGCCGTTTCCTTTACAAGTATCTACTCGGTTGAATCTGCTCCCAGACTCTGAGTACTGTACACTCCACTTCGCGGCCCACTCTCAGCCACAGACCGCAGAGCGGCTGTCCGGCAAGAAAGAGCACAAGCCAAAAAGCGGAGGGAACACGAAAAAGATTAAGGGGGCTCGGACGAAACCGAGTCGGCACCCTCCGCATAAAACCTGCAATGCTAAAAGCAAACATGTGATATATCTGTGTGGACTAACTTTGTCTTTTTCATGATCATTTCTATGAACACTCGTCAAAAAACCTCCGCCCAACTTTGCCAAGTTGCCCGGAGGCTTGGGGGCTACTTTCGGAGTAATTGGACACGGATACCCCGAAGACGGCAAGACGATATTTCAAGACATCGGGGCTAGCAAAGCCCCTCAGTCCGACTGCTGGCTGCTGACTGCTCCACCGTTCCGACTGCTGGCTGCTGACTGCTCCACCAGGCCGACTGCTGGCTGCCGACTGCTGCCCGCTGACTGCTCCACCAGGCCGATTGCTGGCTGCCGACTGCTCCACCAGGCCGACTGCTGGCTGTTGACTGCTCCACCAGGCCGACTGCTGGCTGCCGACTGCTCCACCAGGCCGACTGCTGGCTACCGACTCCTCCGCCAGGCCGACTGCCCGAAGTCAAATGCAGCCTGACGAGACACCGACGGGACGACCATACCACGACGTCATCTACAATGTACCGTGTCCCCTGGGTACTGATTTATAAAGTACCCCTGGGGACAAGCACGACATGCACCATGCCACTAGCCATGCCTACATAGCTTGGCTTGTAAGCTACCCAAGGTAGCTTACAACCAAAGCCACTACCACCCATGCCAACTCCTATATATATAGGCACACATCCATCCATCAGGGGATGGACACACTCACGCACACACACAAGCTAGCTAGCTAGCAATCCATCCATCCACTCCTACGGGCAAGCATGCCCAAGCACACCCATTCGGCCAAGAGCAACGGCCACCATGCCACATGCATATACGACACCAGATGCCTATGGCACTAACCTCAGATACAGCTCCAGGAGCACTCTGTACCAGATATACCACATATACTCAGACATGCAGGAGTAGGGGTGTTATCTCTCCGGAGAGCCCCGAACCTGGGTAGACTAGCGCGTGATACCCGCATACCCGTCCCTGGATATTCCGGCAGCAGTCTTGTCCTCACATGAAGCCACCTTGTGGCATATGTCGTGTTGCACCCCCCGTGAGAATACCACGACAAAACCCTAGATCGGCCTTTCCATCTCCATCCATGGCGAACTACGAGCTCGATCCTCGGCACTTTGTGCCTGTTGGGCACCACATCATTGATGGTGGCGACCGTCGTCTTCCTCGCACCTTCTTCACACCTTCAGCGTGTCCGCCTCGTCTCCGTGAGGGTTACATGGTGGCTGAGGTGATGCCCGCTCCGGAGGGTCCGCTCAGGCCGATTCGCGAGGAGATTGTCCAATTCCTTCAAAATAGAGGTATAATGGTTCGCTCTGCTCAGCTGTGGTTTCATGGGGTCGGTCTGTTCCAAGTTAGAGATCCAACTGTCAGATATTCTCTAGTGCAACATGCTCCCTTCCCGATTGGCAATGATCGATTTGTTAGATTTATGAAGCATGACGAGGGGGAAATTTTTAAGGGGACTCATGGTTTCTGCAATGGTTGGATAATGTTTATTGGCATTCCTCTAGATTATCGCACTACTGAGTTCATCTCCCAAGCGGTAGGTACTTTTGGGAAGTTTATCTCCTTGGACAGTGAAGATCCATACTTGGTGAGAACTTTGGTTGAGGCTAGTTTCCCTGACACGCCTCTGGTTCCACGTGATGTGGTTTTTGGTGATTATGTTGAGTGGGGTGGAGCACAAGTTTCCTGGATTGCAGCGTGCTATGTTTGATCTGGGTGTAGATTTTGCTGATCAGATGCCAAACGATGAGGACCCAATGCCATTAGATGGTAATCCTCATCCTTTACCCGGGAATTTAGTACCTGATAATCTGCCATTTGTGTTGCCTCCTTATCCTATGTTGGGATGGAACGATGCTCTTGTTGTTGCTCCTCATCAGCCCGAGAACAATGTTGACGCTGGTTGGGGCCATGCCCTTTGGGGAGAAAATGAGGCAGAGATTTAACAACCTCCACAACCTGCAGCGCCAGAGCAAGACCAGGTTTCCATTGTCATTGATCAGCCAGAGGGATCAGTTTCCGTGGAACAACAAATGAAGGTTGAGCAGAATGTGCAGGTCGAGCAACAACTGTAGGCTGAACAGCAAATGCAGCTTGAGCAGCAGGTTGCTTTTCTTGAGAATCCACTGGCAATTGTGCCTTACCAACCTCCTATGATTCAACATCAGGAGATCTTCATTGGCATGGCTCGTATTGTGGCTGGACCACCTCTTCCTCCTGAGATGATATGGAAGAGGTCTTTCGAGAATTTGATGTTTGACTTTACTGTCAATGAGGTGCCAAGGTCGATCTTCTTCAAACCTTTGGGCACACTTACCTACTCCAAGTGCACCTAGTCTATTGCATTCGATGAAACCAGGAAGATGTCTTTGGTGGCTAAATTGCCCAGTTTTGCTCCTTTGAGGAAGTCTGTTGTGGTTAAGCACCTAGTTGCCAGAGACTTATTTGAGGAACTGCCTAATGCTCCTACTCATGTCTCTAATGATGTTTTGCCTACTGAACCTGGTGAGATGTCTCAATCCTCACCAGTGGTTTTTAGTACAGAGAAGCAAGCCAAGGAGAAAAAACAGAGAGGGAGGAAGAAGACGCCTGCACCTGCTACTTCTTGAGCTTGCGTTGGTTTTTCCCTTGAAGAGGAAAGGGTGATGCAGCAAAGTAGAGTAAGTATTTCCCTCAGTTTTGAAAACCAAGGTATCAATCCAGTAGGAGACAACGCACAAGTCACATAATACCTGCACAAACAAACACCAACTTGCACCCAACGAGATAAAGGGGTTGTCAATCCCTTCATGGTTATTTGCAAAGTGAGATCTGATAGATAGATAAATAGTAAAGTAATATTTTTGGTTTACGGAAGGAAAGTAAAAGATTACAAAGGAAGTAAAATAGGAAACTAAAATTGTAGATCGGAAACTTATATGATGGAAAGTAGACTCGGGGGCCATAGGTTTCACTAGAGGCTTCTCTCAAGATAGAAAATATTACGGTGGGTGAACAAATTACTGCCGAGCAATTGATAGAAGAGCGCAAAGTTATGACGATATCTAAGGCAATGATCATTAATATAGGTATCACGTCCGTATCAAGTAGACCGACTCCTACCTGCATCTACTACTATTACTCCACACATCGACCGACTCCTGCCTGCATCTAGAATATTAAGTTCATGAAGACAGAGTAAAGCATTAAGTAAGATGACATGATGTAGAGGAATAAACTCAAGCAATATGATGTAAACCCCATCTTTTTATCCTTGATGGCAACAATACAATACGTGCCTTGCTGCCCCTACTATCACTGGGAAAGAACACCACAAGATTGAACCCAAAGCTAAGAACTTCTCCCATTGCAAGAAAAACCAATCTACTTGGCCAAACCAAATCGATAGTTCGAAGAGACTTACAAAGATATCAAATCATGCATATAATAATTTAGAGGAGATTCAAATAATATTCATAGATAAGCTGATCATAAATCCACAATTCATCGGATCTTGGCAAACACACCGCAAAAAAGTATTACATCGAATAGATCGCCAAGAACATTGAGGAGAACATGGTATTGATAATCAAAGACAGAGAAGAAGCCATCTAGCTACTAGCTATGGACCCATAGGTCTGTGGTATACTACTCACGTTTCATCGGAATGGCAACGGTGTTGACATAGAAGCCCTCCGTGATCGAATCCCCCTCCGACAGGACGCCGGAAAAGGCCCCTAGATGGGATCTCATGAGTACTGAAGGTTGCAGTGTTGGAAAAGTGTTTTCATGGCTCCCCTGATAGGTTTTGGGATATTTGAGAATATATAGGCGGAAGAAATAGGTCGGTGGAGTCACGAGGGGGCCACAAGGGTGGGGGCACACCCTCCATCCTTGTGGTCGCCTCGTGGCTTCCCTGACGTGTACTCCAAGTCCTCTGGATGTCTTCTGGTCCAAGAAAAATCATCGCGAAAGTTTCATTCCGTTGGGACTTCATTTGATATTCTTTTCCTGCGAAACTCTAAAACAAGGAAAAAAACAAGAACTCGCACTGGGCTCTAGGTTAATAGGTTAGTCCTAAAAATAATATAAAATGGCATATTAATGTATATAAAACATCCAAAATAGATAATATAATAGCATGGAACAATAAAAATTATAGATACGTTGGAGACGTATCACACCCCTTGTGGACACTTCCTTGAGGCGCTGCACCAGAAGCGCGACAAAGCTTGATGGTTTTAAACATGTGGTTTTTGAGCAGCTCCCTCTGCAGCCCACGAAGAAACGGCCTCGCTCCAAGCCCATGGATGTCAAGGCCCAGCCCAACTCTGAATATGCTCATAGCCAGGAAGCAAACAAATGTCCCTCCTCATACACCAATCAAGGTCCTGCAGGCGGTGGGAGCAGAGCTGGAGATTCAGCCCTCTCTCCTTTCTACAGACAAGCTTATGGCTGATCCCAAGGAGGACTCCTCTTCCCTTGCTGTTTAAATGTTTATGTTAGCTACTTTAATTAGGTGTAGCGAGCTTGTTAAATCTGTTACTTTTATTATTGTGCCGGATTTTGTTGCGAATGGTGTAGACTGCTTTATTGTCGTGTGTAATACTCTGGGATGTATGGCATTGTATGCCATGCTACTTTTGGTTCGATCATGTTTAGTTAGTAATGAATCAAGTGTCCATGCGTAGCTAGAAAATCCTCTGTTGGAATGTCAGAGGTCTGAATTCTGACGCACGACAATGCTTTGTCAGAGAAAAAGTGCTTGAGAGTCAATGTGTTGTTGTTTGTCTACAAGAAACCAAGATTTCTCTATGCACTAGTGCGCTTATTAAAAGCATTTTCCCTCCTGGTTTTGATCAGTTTATTGAATCTCCCTCTAAGGAGCTTCTGGTGGTATTTTAACAGTGTGGCATTCAAATGTTTTTCATGGTAACTTGGTGGAGTGAAACCGTTTGGCATTGTGATCAGTTTCACCTCAGTGCATAATAAAGAGCAATGGTAAATGTTTATGGGTCACAGCCCTAGAAATCTTCTTGTAATTAGTGGCATTGCATCCATGCATCATTTTCAACTTCTATTAATTTTGAAATGGGGACTGATAAACCCTAGCAGCAAGTGAAATACAACTAGGGTCAAATTAAATCTTTTCCATCTACCCAAAATGGCTTTTAGAAAAGTTCATCAATTTTGGAATGGGTGACAACTTCTTCCAAAAATGATGCACACATTTCTAGGACATTTCTGGATTTTGGAGTTAATTCATACGTATTTGAATTTGGACAATGAAATGCTATATAATATCTTAAATGTCCAAATAATTCTGAACTTAAGTTAGGGCTGTTGGAAATATTCCATACAGAGCCCACAATTATTTTTAGGGTTTTTGAAAATGCCTTAGCATTTTAATTAAGTCAAAACAATTACAGAAAAATAGAAAACAGAAACTAAATAAAAGAGAGAGAGAAGGAAACAAACCTGGCGCCACCTGGGCCTCACCTGTGCTGGCCCAGTCCACCTGGCCTGGTGCCAGTCATCCCTAACCTCTGCCAGTAGGCAGAGGCGGGACAGCACATGCGCGCGCGAGGCGCCACTCCTCCTCCTGCTTGCCGCCGAGCCTCTGGACGCGTGGGTGAACGCCCCGGCGTCGTCCCGATCCGCCCGACCTCTCTCACTCTCCCCCTGCTCTCTCCCTCGCCTCCGCACCTCGGACCGAACGCGCCCGCAGCCGACGACGAGCACCACTACGGCCATCGCCTCCCCCTCGTTCCCTCGAGCAGCCCAGAAGCACCGTCGCGTCCTCCCCTTCCTCTCCACCAAGCCGCGCCCCGCCGGAAGCCCTGCAGCGTCGCCTTCGAGCGCTTCTTCAACCTTCGGCCGCCGGCGACCTCGTCTTCGATTCGCCGCCGTCCGTGCTTCCCCGGCCTCGACTTCGACTCCGTTCGACCCCTCTGTGAGCCTCCGTCGTTTCCCCCTTGTTTTCCCTCTCCAACCCTTCCTCTAGCCGTGCTTTTCGCCGGAGACCGAACCGCACCGCCGCCGAGCCTCTCGCTGCCGTGGCCACAGCCGCCGCAACCTCCAACCGAGCACACCCACGTGCTCATCGCGCCGCGTAGGTGCCGTAGGAGCCAAGCACGCCACCCCACGGGCACCGTAGCCCCGCTCCCGAGTGCACCCGTACTCTGGCCACCGCCACGAGCTCGATTCCGGTGAGCTCGCTCCACCCCAGCTTCTCCCACTTGCCCCACTAGATGCGCGCGAGCCCCAGCTACGCGTAGGACCAAACCGCGGTCGATTTGGTCGCCTGTGGGCGATTCCCGAAGCCCTCCGTCGTCTCTGTCGTCGCCGGCGACGAGCCATTGACCTGGTCCGGCGGGTTTGACCCAGCTTGACCGGGGTTTGACTTTCCCCTGACTCACTGACATGTGGGCCCCAGGCCACTAACTAAACTAGGATTAGTATTAGTTTAACACAAACTAACTTTAGTTAGTTAACTAACTACTGACCAGTGGGTCCCACTGGTCATGTTTGACCTGGCCAGCCACAGTTGACCTGATGATGTCACTTTTACGTCATGCTGATGCAGTAAAACCTTTTCTGGATTTTAAATAAATCTAAATGATTTATTTATTTCAGAAAATGCCTAAAACTTCCAAAAATCATAAAATTCAACCGTAACTCCAAATGAAATAAATTATATATGAAAAATGATCAGAAAAATCCAAGGAATCTGAATATGGCATTTTCATGCATGTTTGAACAACTTAACCTCACTGTTTGGTCCAAAACATGATAATGCACTATTTGAATTCATAGTTTGAATTTGAATTTGAACCTAGTGTTCAAACCAACTCCATTTAACTTGTTGCTAGTTGCATTAGCTCAATCAACAGCATATTGCCATGTCATGATCATGCATCATATTGTTGCATTGCATTGATTGTGTTCTTCCTTGTTTGCCGGTATTTGTCCCCTCTCGATAGACGTTGTACCGACACTGTGATCGTTGACACTGATGAAGACCCAATGATATCTTTAGAAGTGCCAGGCAAGCACAACCCCCTTGTTCATTCCGATACAAGCGCACTCTCTCTCTCCTGCTCTCCTTTACTGCATTAGGACAACAACGATTTATCTGTTACTTGTTGCGGTAGTTGAACCCCTTATCCTCTGCATGACCTGTCATTGCCACAGTAAATAGATGAAACCCACTAGTATGAGTAGGAGTTGTTTGAGCCCTGATGTGCCTACTCATTCATGCTTATTTGTCATGCCTGCTACTGCTTAGAGTTGAGTCAGGTCTGATTCATCGGGGATGAATTGGAACAGTGATGAACATGTCCTACTGTGTGTGAGCTAAGTGTGTGAACATGATTTGGTAAAGGTAGCGGTGAGAGGCCATGTAGGAGTACATGGTGGGTTGTCTCATTGCAGCCATCCTCAGGAACTGAGTTCTATGTCTGTGATCCATGAACAGCTACTACCACACATTGGGATCCTTAATTGACCCTCTCGGCTTCTTAATCACCCTAGTACTCTGTCCAGGAGTTGCAACTAGTTTCTGGTGTTTGTAGGTTATGTGTTGGCGGTCGTGCGTAGCGCTGACCCTAGGGGTGGGCTATGTTGCGGTAGATACACCATGGCACGGTATACCGGGCACCCGTTTGGTGTCTCGGGAACCCTGTTCACATCGTTCGGGGCCGTATGTGGAAACCTCGGCCGAACTCCCTGCGGATGGAACCTGGATAGGCGATAAACCTGGACTAGAGACTTAAGTGTTTAGGTAGGCCGTGGCCGACACCCTCGCCAGGCTTCCGCTTGAAGGTTGCCGAGATACATGACGTGTATATGCTGGTAAGTGGTGGGAGCGTGTGTGAAGAAGTACACCCCTGCAGGGTTATCATTATCTATTCGAATAGCCGGATTCCTCGGATATGGAAACTTGGACCCCTTGCATAGTTCATAGACAAGTGAAAGTGGATACTCTAAAACTCGCAAGATAAGTGTGAGTGCTATGGATGGCCTTCTCGTAGGGAGACGGGAGCAGATCCATAGTGGTGTATTGAATGGTGAATATGTGGACTCGTGTGCTCCACCTCAAAAGAGTTGCTTGCAGTCGTAGTTCAGGTTAGCCACTGAGTCAAAGCTAGCTTGCTGCAGTTAAACTCCACCACCCCCCTTGTTGATACCGATGCATATGTAGCTAGTTCTGATGTAAGTCTTGCTGAGTACCTTTGTGCTCACGTTTGCTTAATTTATGTTTTACAGAGAGAGACTTCAGTCTCGCTAGTAGTTCCGTGTGGACTTCGACGTTAGCTTGATACCTCAGCTACGATCTTGTGCCCTCGGCAGGATCTGGTAGATAGTCAGGCTTCTTAGCTTTTTTCCATTTGTAGATGTCTGTACTCAGACATGTTAAGCTTCCGCATGTGCTTGATTTGTATGCTGTGATTGTTGGGTCATGAGACCCATGTTTGTAATATCTCGCTCCTCGGAGCCTAATGAATAAATACTTGAGTTGTAGAGTTATGTTGTGATGCCATGTTGTATTTACACATATCGAGCATATTGTGTGTATGATTGAAATGCTTGGTATGTGTGGGATCCGACAATCTAGTTGTTTATCCTTGGCAGCCTCTCTTATGGGGAAATGTAGTCTAGTGCTTCCATGAGCCATAGTAGTCCGCTACAGCCCGGTTCACCGGAGTCCTGTTAGCCCAGCACTACTGCTCAGGACACTTGACTGGCCAGCGTGTGTTTCACTTCGTTCCTGTGTCTGTTCCTTCGGGGAAAAGTCACGTGGTGACATCCAGGGTCCTGCCTAGCCTGCTACAGCCCGGGTTCCCGGAGTCCTGTTAGCCTAGTGCTACAGCCCGGATTCACACGCTGCTGGTCGACACGCTCGATGTGATTCATGTATGCCTGTCCCATAGGTTAGTGCTGCTTTGGGTTCACGACTAGCCATGTCGGCCCGGGTTCTCTGTCATATGGATGCTAGCGACACTATCATATACGTGAGCCAAAAGGCGCAAACGGTCCCGGGCCATGGTAAGGCGACACCATGGGAATACCGTGCGTGAGGCCGCAAAGTGATATGAGGTGTTACCGGCTAGATCGATGTGACTTGGAATCGGGGTCCTGACATTATGGGCCTTGCCAGGGTGAAATGAGGAATGAGTTTGTTAGATGGTTATATAATTTTGAGGTTGAACCTGAACAAAAGTGGATTTTGATGGGGGATTTTAACTTTATAAGATCTCTTGATAATAGAAATCTTCCTGGAGGAGATGTGAATGGCATCTTCATTTTTAATGAGATCATAGGGTACTTGGGTCTTCATGAACTTCCATTAAAGGGGAGAGGATTCACTTGGTCAAACATGCAGGACATACCACTTCTGGAACAACTTGACTGGGTTTTCATTTCTGCTAGTCTGGTCAATCTATATCCTATGACACAAGTTACTCCTCTTGCAAAAACTGCTTCAGATCATGTGCCATGCCTAATATCTATTAGCACTTCTATACCAAAAGCTCACCTGTTCAGGCTTGAAAATTATTAGGCTCATCAACCTGGTTTCATGGACTGTGTGCAAGAGGTTTGGGCAAGAAGCTATCACAAGTCTCATATTTCTGCAATCATTGTGGATCAACTAAAAGCTTTGAGGTTTGCTTTGAAGAAATGGCAGAAGGGGTTGTCCCACATCAAAAGGTTCATTGAGAACTCCAATTGGGTGATTCTTTGGTTGGATAGTTTAGAGGATTTGAGGCCTTTATCCAGGCCAGAGGCCAATTTCAGGAAGATTGCCAAATTACACCATGAACATCTTTTGCATTTTCAGTATCACTATTGGAGAAAAAGGTGTACCATTAGGTATATCAAAGTGGGAGAGGAAAATTCCAAGTTTTTCCAGGCAATGGCCACTGAAAGATATAGGAAGAATTCTATTGCAAGTTTGCAGCTATTTGATGGCACTGTTACTTCAGATCATGAGGAAATGGCCAAGGAATTCTTACATTCCTTCAATAGCAGAATGGGTACTGCTAAGGTAATAAAATTAGAGAGGGGCATCCTATCTCTAATTCCAAAGGTGCAGGTGCTAGAGGTCCTCACCAAGACTTTTGAGGTCAAGGAAATTGAAAAGGTGATCAAGGGGTTGCCCATTGATAAGGCACCAGGGCCAGATGGTTTAATGGCCTCTTCTTAAATAAATGTTGGCACATCATCTCTGGTGACTTTATCTTGTTGGTGCATGAATTTCCTGCTGGAACTGCGCATTTGGAAAATCTCAATGATGCCTTCATTACCCTTGTTCCAAAAAAGAAGTCTCCTGAGTCTGTTGGTGATTTTAGGCCAATCTCTCTCACCAGTGTTGGTCTGAAGTTCCTCACCAAACTAGCTGCTAATAGGTTTCGGTAGGAAATCACCAAGTGTGTGCATAAGAACCAATATGGTTTAATCAAGTCAAGGACAATTTAGGATTGTCTTGCTTGGACTTTTGAGTATATCCATCAGTGCAATCAGTCAAAGAAACCCATTCTTTTTCTTAAGCTAGATTTTGAAAAGGCTTGTGATTCAATTCAGCATGAGGCAATTATAAAGATTCTAGTTGCAAAGGGTTTTGACAATAGATGGATCACATGGATTCAGCAACTATTGTCCTCTGGAACTTCTTCAATTTTGTTAAATGGAGTGCCTGGAAATCATTTTAAATGCAATGTGGTGTAAGACAAGGAGACCCTATTTCTCCTTTGTTGTTTGTTATTGCTGCAGATCTTTTGCAAACTATGGTTAATAATTTGCTGCACCAGGGTTTGTTAAGTCTGCCTTTGCTAAGTCATGACCCTGATTACCCAGTGGTGCAATATGCTGATGATACATTGCTTTTCTTGTCTGCTAAAAGCTCTCAATTGGAGGCTCTTAAAACAGTGCTAAGTTCTTTCTCAATGGCAACTAGTCTGCAGATAAATTATCACAAGTCCTCCATGTATCCTACCAATGTGAATGCTGCTGTTGCTACTAGCTTAGCTACCCATTTTGGCTGTCAGTTGGGCTCAATGCCATTTACATATTTAGGTTTGCTAGTGGGTACTAACAAACCTAAAATCAATGATATCTTACCTCTGGTGGACTGCATGGAGAGGAGACTCACTGCTAGCTCTTGGTTTTTGCCCCAAGGAAGCATGATGCAACTGGTTGATTCAGTCATTTGTTCTCTGCCTATTTACTTTCCTTGTAGCCTGTCAATCCCTCATGGTATCTTGAATGAGTTGGAAAGAATTCATAGACAGTGTTTATGGAGAAAATATGGTCAGGAGAAGGGTCATTCCTTGGCTGCCTGGCCTTTGGTTTGTAGGCCCAGACACAAGGGTGGTCTTGGAATTACCAACCTAGGTCTACAAAATGAAGCTCTGCTCCTAAACATCTCAATAAATTTTATAACAGAGTGGATGTGCCATGGGTTCATTTGGTGTGGGATTCATATGATTTTCAATGATTCCTCATGACACAACCATTTGTGGATCTTTTTGGTGGAGAGATATTTGCAAGCTCATGGATAAATTTAGGGCAGTCACATCTGTTACTGTTAGCGGGGGGACACTATGCTCTTTTGGTCTGACCATTGGCAGATTGGCAACAATTGCAACCCTCTTCAGGACAGATTTCCTAGGCTATTTTCTTTTTGCCTTCATAAAACTCTTTCTGTCCTGGAAGTTCTTCAGAGTGGGAATTTTTAGTAGATGTTCTCTTTGCCTCTGTCTGACTTAGATTTTCAAGAGCTCAATCAGCTAACTTCCTTCATGGCAACTGTTAATCTGGATAGTGAGAATTCTGACACTTGGGTCTAGAGGCATGGTAAGAGGTCAGAGTACTCTGCCAAGAAATTTGATGACTTTGTGCATCAACCAGTTTTGGTAAATCCCATTCTGAGGTGGTTCTGGAAGAGTTTTTGCACCATGTCGATCAAAATGTTTGCCTAGTGCTACCTCTTGAGCATGCGTTGGTTTTCCCTTGAAGAGGAAAGGGTGATGCAGCAAAGTAGCGTAAGTATTTCCCTCAGTTTTGAGAACCAAAGTATCAATCCACTAGGAGACAACGCACAAGTCACCTAGTACCTGCACAAACAATCAAGAACCTTGCAACCAACGCGATAAAGGGATTGTCAATCCCTTCACGGTCACTCACAAAAGTGAGATCTAATAAAGATAGTAAAGTGAATATTTTTGGTATTTTTGTAGTATAGATTGGAAAGTAAAGATTGCAAAATAGTAAACGAGATGAGATGTAAATAAAAGAGGTGCAATATAATAAGAAAGAGACCCGGGGGCCATAGGTTTCACTAGTGGCTTCTCTCAAGATAGCATGTATTACGGTGGGTGAACAAATTACTGCCGAGCAATTGATAGAAAAGCAAATAGTTATGAAGATATCTACGGCAATGATCATGAATATAGGCATCACATCCGTGTCAAGTAGATCAAAACGATTCTGCATCTAGTACTATTACTCCACACATCGACCGCCATCCAGCATGCATCTACAGTATTAAGTTCATAAGAACAGAGTAACACATTAAGCAAGATGACATGATGTACAGCGATAAACTCAAGCAATATGATATAAACCCCATCTTTTTATCCTCGATGGCAATGATACAATACGTGCCTTGCTGGCCCTACTGTCACTGGGAAAGGACACTGCAAGATTGAACCCAAATCTAAGAGCATCTCCAGCCATTCGGCCTCCTAGGGCGCCGAAAAATAGCGGCCTGGGGGCGAACCGGCGCTAGATTGCCCCTGGGGGCGACCTAGCTCCCAGCCACGCCCCCAAGCCACGGAAAATTCAAACTTGGTCATTCCTGCTCGCAAAAAATGCCACATATCTGGCCATCACAGCGGCCCAGTTCGGCGATCATCTTGCCACAGTTCGGTGATCGAATGAAAAGTTCGGCGTGCAAAAAAGGAAGGGAGCGCGTACAACACATCACACGGCGGGATCGGCCCCCGGCGTCGATAGAGTCGGCGTGCGCGGGCTTGGCGGTGTAGGAGCTTCTTCTGCGCTGGGCAGGGTCAGCACAGATTCTGTGCTGCTGGGCATCATGGAGGCATCATCGCTCGGGTTTGGCGGCGTCGTCGGCATGGGCGTGGGAGTCGGCACCGCCGGCAACTGGTTCAGGATGAGGCCGCGCTCCGCCAAGTACCACGCCTTGACCGTCTCGTTGTTGCTCTGGATCATGTCCGACCCGCCAAGCAGGAAAGCCAGGTCGGTGTTCCTCTTCTTCGCGGCGACGTTGGTCCAGAGTAGGTGGAGCTTGACGGCGCTGCTCGTCATCAAAGCCGACCACTGCGCCTCAGTCTTTTCTTCACGTAGGGCTGCCCGGGCCTGTGCATCGGCGAGGCAGTTCTTAATAGACTCCTGCACACGCGCGGTGGCCGAGTCGGTGTGTTTCCCCTTCTTGTCCCCTTTGTTGCCTTCAGGGCGCTCGTTGCCCGCGCTCGGCATCGGCGCGTCCGGCTTGTAGGTCTCCTTGGCCTTGGCAAGGGTGCGCCAGACATTCACCCACTTATCGCACTTCTCGATCTGTTGGAAGATGTGGAGGTATTTGAAATCTTGGTCGCTGCTGTCGTGCCGAAACATGCCAAACATCCGCACCAGCTGCGCCGATGGACTACCAGTGAGCGGTGCGCGCCCGGCAAAATGGAAAAGGAGAGGCCGGCGATCAATACATGATCCTCGATGCTGGTGTCGGTCTCTGGGCGAGCCGCGATCTCCTCGACGATCCCATGCCATTTGTTACACGCTGATTGAATGAGCCCCTAATGGTTCGCCATTTCCTTTGCCCCGCGCTGCATGTATATGCCTTTGAAGTAGGGGTCGACGAGTTTGCGCTCGTCAAACTCGGCCTTGATGCGGTCCTAGTATGTGTCGATGCTCTGGTTCATGCCGGTGATCGGGTCGAGGCAGGCGACTTTTCACGCTTCGGCGAGGCACTCATCCTCTTTGGACGCCCACTTGATGTGCGGCTCACCGGTCCTGGTCGCACTTCCTCTTCTTCCGTTTACTCGCCGGTGCAGGCGCCGGTTCCTCCTCCTCCTCATCCTCCTTCGGCTCCGGCTCGTCCTCGCCATACTCGAGCTCGTCGTCGATGTCGCCGTTGAGGTCCACTGTGTCATCCTGGGTAGTAAACCCGGGGGACGCGGCGGCGGCGGCCAAGCCGACCGTGATGATGTCGTCCATGTCGGCTTCGGTTGCCTCGGTGTCGCCGAAATGCGACGTGGAGGCTTGAGAGTAGGGCAGCGCGCCATGGCGGAGAGGGTGTCGGTGAGGATGTGTACGCCATCGGGGAGTAGTTGTACGGGGGGTACTGTACGCCAGCGAAGGCGGGCGAGGGCGTGCGCTGTGCCGGGTGACCATGGGGAAGGTGATGTTGGGGTTGAACTCGCCATGCGCGTCACCATCGACGTAGCCCGGTGATGGCGTGCATCCCTAGGGTTGCGTCGACAACGAGAAGCTGGCCGGAGAACCGAAGCTCTGCTGGCTCCAGGGCGCGTATGGGCCGTGGCCGCCGGGCGGGTTCATCATCCCCACGCGAACCACCTCTTTTTCAGCCGACTGCTCCGCCTATTCCGCCGCCACCGCAGCCGTGAGCCGCGCCGTGCTGTACCGAGCCTTCTTGGCATTGGTCCTGTTCTGCAGGTCGGTGGTGACAGCCTCCCGGCGCTGAAGTTCAGCCCTCCAGTCGGTGTTGGACATGCTCGGGGGCTTGGACGGCGACGCCCTCGTCTTCCTCTGCTTCGGCTGGGCAGCGGCGGCAGTCGCGCCCGTTGTGGCACGAGGGAATACGTACTTCTTCGGTGGCATGGCGGCCGGCTAGGAGGGGAGGAGGAGGAGAATGGCGGGAGGAAGGGAGAGAATGGGAGGGAAGCCGGGGGAAGCGGGAAGAAACAGCGGGAAAAAGCCCTCCTCTCACTGACGGAGCAGCCCCACGCCCCTTTTCGCTTGTGCCGGCGCCCCCAGGCGACCCCCCAGCGGCGGGTTCCGCTCGGGTGCGCCGGCTATTATTTCGGCCCAACCCGGCAAAAAACTGAGTCCTGGGGCGCGACTGGGCCGATTTTCGCCCGCCGGCGCTAAAAATTCGCCAGGGGAGGGCCTGTTGGGGGCGCGGCTAGAGATGCTCTAAGCACTTCTCATTGCAAGAGAGATCAATCTAGGAGGCCAAACTAAACCGATAATTCGAAGAGACTTGCAAAGATATCAAATCATGCATATAAGAATTCAAAGAAGAACCAAATATATTCATAGATAATCTTGTTCATAAATCCACAATTCATCGGATCTCGGCAAACACACCGCAAAAGAGTATTACATCAAATAAATCTCCAAGAACATCAAGGAGAACTTTGTATTGAGAATCAAAGAGAGAGAAGAAGCCATCTAGCTAATAACTATGGACCCGATGGTCTGTGGTAAACTACTCATGCTTCATCGGAGAGGCAATGGTGTTGATGTAGAAGCCCTCCTTGATCGATTCCCCCTCCGGCAAATCGCCAGAAAAGGCCCCAATATGGGATCTCACGGGTACAGAAGGTTCCGTAGGTGGAAAAACGGTTTCGTGGCTCTCTGCGATGTTTCTAGGGAATAAGAGTGTATGTAGGCGAAAGAAGCACGTCGGTGGAGCTATGAGGGGCCCATGAGGGTGGGGGCACGCCCTCCTACCTCATGGCCGCCTCGTGGAGTTCTAGACTTCGACTCCAAGTCTTCTGGATTGCTTTCGGTCCAAGAAAGATCATGGCGCAGGTTTCATTCTGTTTGGACTCCGTTTGGTATTCCTTTTCCGCGAAACTCTAAAATAGGGAAAAAACAGAAACTGGCACTGGGCCTCCGGTTAATAGGTTAGTCCCAAAAATAATATAAAAGTGCATATTAAAGCCCATTAAACATCCAAAACAGATAATATAATAGCATGGAACAATAAAAAATTATAGATACGTTGGAGACGTATCAAGCATCTCCAAGCTTAATTCCTGCTCGTCCTCGAGTAGGTAAATGATAAAAACAGAATTTTTGATGTGGAATGCTACCTATCATAATTATCAATGTAATTTTCTTTATTGTGGCATGAATGTTCAGATCCGAAAGATTCAAAACAAAAGTTTAATATTGACATAAAAATAATAATACTTCAAGCATACTAATAAAGCAATCATGTCTTCTCAAAATAACATGGCCAAAGAAAGCTATCCCTACAAAATCATATAGTATGGCTATGCTCTATCTTCATCACACAAAATATTTAAATCATGCACAACCCCGATGACAAGCCAAGCAATTGTTTCATACTTTTGATGTTCTCAAACTTTTTCAATCTTCACGCAATACATGAGCGTGAGCCATGGACATAGCACTATAGGTGGAATAGAATGGTGGTTGTGGAGAAGACAAAAAAGAGAAGATAGTCTCACATCAACTAGGCATATCGATGGCTATGGAGACGCCCATAAATAGATATCAATATGAGTGAGTAGGGATTGCCATGCAACGTATGCACTAGAGCTATAAGTTTATGAAAGCTCAAAAAGAAACTAAGTGGGTGTGAATCCAACTCGCTTGCTCACGAAGACCTAGGGCATTTTGAGGAAGCCCGTCATTGGAATGTACAAGCCAAGTTCTATAATGAAAGATTCCCACTAGTATATGAAAGTGACAACATAGGAGACTCTCTATCATGAAGATCATGGTGCTACTTTGAAGCACAAGTGTGGAAAAGGATAGTAGCATTGCCCCTTCTCTCTTTTTCTCTCATTTTTTATTTGGGCCATTCTCTTTTTTATGGCCTCTTTTTTACTTTTTTTATTTTTCGTCCGGAGTCTCATCCCGACTTGGGGGGAATCATAGTCTCCATCATCCTTTCCTCACATGGGACAATGATCTAATAATGATGACCATCACAGTTTTTATTTACTTACAACTCAAGAATTACAACTCGATACATAGAACAAAATATGACTCTATGTGAATGCCTCCGGTGGTGTACCAGGATGTGCAATGAATCAAGAGTGACATTTATCAAAGAATTATGAAGGTGGCTTTGCCACAAATACGATGTCAACTACATGATCATGCAAAGCAATATGACAATGATGAAGCATGTCATAATAAACGGAATGGTGGAAAGTTGAATGGCAATATATCTCGGAATGGCTATGGAAATTCCATAATAGGTAGATATGGTGGTTGTTCCGCAGGTCGGTGGTGAAAGCCTCCCGGCGCTGAAGTTCAGCCCTCCAGTCGACGTTGGACATCCTCGGGGGCTTGGACAGCGACGCCCTCGTCTTCCTCTGCTTCTGCTGGGCAGCGGCGCCGTCGTGGCACGGGGGAATACGTACTTCTTCGGTGGCATGGTGGCCGGCTAGGAGGGGAGGAGGAGGAGAGTGGCGGGAGGAAGGGAGAGAATGGGAGGGAAGCAGGGGGAAGCGGGAAGAAACAGCGGGAAAAAGCCCTCCTCTCACTGACGGAGCAGCCCCACGCCCCTTTTCGCTTGTGTCGGCGCCCCCCGACGACCCCCTAGCGCGGCGGGTTCGGCTCAGGTGCGTCGGCTGTTATTTCGGCCCAACCCGGTGAAAAACTGAGTTCTGGGGCGCGACTGGGCCGATTTTCGCCCGTCGGCACTAAAAATTCGCCTGGGGAGGGCCTGTTGGGGGCGTGGCTGGAGATGCTCTAAGCACTTCTCCCATTGCAACAAAGATCAATCTAGTAGGCCAAACTAAACCGATAATTCGAAGAGACTTGCAAAGATATCAAATCATGCATATAAGAATTCAAAGAAGAACCAAATAATATTCATAGATAATCTTGTTCATAAATCCACAATTCATTGGATCTCGGTAAACACACCGCAAAAGAGTATTACATCGAATAGATCTCCAAGAACATCGAGGAGAACTTTGTATTGAGAATCAAAGAGAGAGAAGAAGCCATCTAGCTAATAACTATGGACCCGAAGGTCTATGGTAAACTACTCACGCTTCATCGAAGAAGCAATGGTGTTGATGTAGAAGCCCTCCATGATCGATTACCCCTCCGGCAGATCGACGGAAAAGGCCCCAATATGGGATCTCACGGGTACAGAAGGTTCCGGAGGTGGAAAAGTGGTTTCGTGGCTCTCTGCGATGTTTCTAGGGAATAAGAGTATATATAGGCGAAAGAAGTACGTCGGTGGAGCTACGAGGGGCCCATGAGGGTGGGGGGCACGCCCTCCTACCTCATGTCCGCCTCGTGGAGTTCCAGACTTCGACTCCAAGTCTTCTGGATTGTATTCGGTCCAAGAAAGATCATCGCGAAGGTTTTATTCTGTTTGGACTCCGTTTGGTATTCCTTTTCTGCGAAACTCTAAAATAGGCACACACACAAAAAGAAACCGGCACTGGGCCTCTGGTTAATAGGTTAGTCCCAAAAATAATATAAAAGTGCATATTAAAGCCCATTAAACATCCAAAACAGATAATATAATAGCATGGAACAATAAAAAATTATAGATATGTTGGAGACGTATCAAGCATCTCCAAGCTTCATTCATGCTTGTCTTCGAGTAGGTAAATGATAAAAACAGAATTTTTGATGTGGAATGCTACCTATCGTAATTATCAATGTAATTTTCTTTATTGTGGCATGAATGTTCAGATCCGAAAGATTCAAAACAAAAGTTTAATATTGACATAAAAATAATAATACTTCAAGCATACTAATAAAGAAATCATGTCTTCTCAAAATAACATGGCCAAAGAAAGCTATCCCTACAAAATCATATAGTCTGGCTATGCTCTATCTTCATCACACAAAATATTTAAATCATGCACAACCCCGATGACAAGCCAAGCAATTGTTTCATACTTTTGATGTTCTCAAACTTTTTCAATCTTCACGCAATACATGAGCGTGAGCCATGGACATAGCACTATAGGTGGAATAGAATGGTGGTTGTGGAGAAGACAAAAAAGAGAAGATAGTCTCACATCAACTAGGCATATTGATGGCTATGGAGACGCCCATAAATAGATATCAATGTGAGTGAGTAGGGATTGCCATGCAACGTATGCACTAGAGCTATAAGTTTATGAAAGCTCAAAAAGAAACTAAGTGGGTGTGAATCCAACTCGCTTGCTCACGAAGACCTAGGGCATTTTGAGGAAGCCCGTCATTGGAATGTACAAGCCAAGTTCTATAATGAAAGATTCCCACTAGTATATGAAAGTGACAACATAGGAGACTCTCTATCATGAAGATCATGGTGCTACTTTGAAGCACAAGTGTGGAAAAAGGATAGTAGCATTGCCCCTTCTCTCTTTTTCTCTCATTTTTTATTTGGGCCATTCTCTTTTTTTATGGCCTCTTTTTTTCCTTTTTTATTTTTCGTCCGGAGTCTCATCCCGACTTGGGGGGAATCATAGTCTCCATCATCCTTTCCTCACATGGGACAATGATCTAATAATGATGACCATCACACTTTTTATTTACTTACAACTCAAGAATTACAACTCGATACTTAGAACAAAATATGACTCTATGTGAATGCCTCCGGCGGTGTACTGGGATGTGCAATGAATCAAGAGTGACATTTATCAAAGAATTATGAAGGTGGCTTTGCCACAAATACGATGTCAACTACATGATCATGCAAAGCAATATGACAATGATGAAGCGTGTCATAATAAACGGAATGGTGGAAAGTTGCATGGCAATATATCTCGGAATGGCTATGGAAATTCCATAATAGGTAGAGATGGTGGCTGTTTTGAGGAAGGTAAATTGTGGGTTTATGGTACCGGCGAAAGTTGCGCGGTACTAGAGAGGCTAGCAAAGGTGGAAGGGTGAGAGTGTGTATAATCCGTGGACTCAACATTAGTCATAAAGAACTCACAGACTAATTGCAAAAATCTGTCAGTTATCAAAATGAAGTACTACGCGCATGCTCCTAGGGGGTAGATTGGTAGGAAAATACCATCGCTCGTCCCCGACCGCCACTCATAAGGAAGACAATCAAAAAATAAATCATGCTACGGGAATCACAAACTTTAACACAAGTATCTCTCAAATTCACAACTACTCAACTAGCATGACTCTAATATCACCATCTCCATATCTCAAAACAATCATAAGGAATCAAACTTCTCATAGTATTTAATGCACTTTATATGAAAGTTTTTATTATACCCATCTTCGATGCCCATCATATTAGGACTAATTTTATAGCCAAAGCAAATTACCATGCTGTTCTAAAAGACTCTCAAAATAATATAAGTGAAGCATGAGAGATCAACAATTTCTATAAAATAAAACCACCACCGTGCTCTAAAAAGATATAAGTGAAGCAGTAGAGCAAAATTATCTAGCTCAAAAGATATAAGTGAAGCACATTGAGTATTCTAATAAATTCCGATTCATGCCTGTCTCTCCCAAAAGGTGTGTACAACAAGGATGACTGTGGTAAACTAAAAGGCAAAGACTCAAATCATACAAGATGCTCCATGCAGAACACATATCATGTGGTGAATAAAAATATAGCCTCAAGTAAAGATACCGATAAACGAAGACGAAAGAGGGGATGCCTTCCGGGGCATCCCCAAGCTTAGGCTTTTGGTTGTCCTTGAATTTTACCTTGGGGTGCCTTGGGCATTCCCAGCTTAGGCTCTTGCCACTCCTTATTCCAAAATCCATCAAATCTTTACCCCAAAACTTGAAAACTTCACAACACAAAACTTCAATAGAAAATCTCATGAGCTCCGTTAGTATAAGAAAATAAACCACCACTTTAAGGTACTGTAATGAACTCATTCTTTATTTATATTGGTGTTAAACCTACTGTATTCCAACTTCTCTATGGTTCATACCCCCCAATACTACTCATAGATTCATCAAAATAAGCAAACAACACATGAAAAACAGAATCTGTCAAAAACAGAAAAGTCTGTAGCAATCCGGAGATTTCGAATACTTCTGTAACTCCAAAATTCTGAAAAATTAGGAAGACCAGGATAAAAAGTATTTTGATCTACTGCAGTTAGAATTGGTATTTTATCGCTCTCTGGTAAAAAATGATAATTATTTTCGTGAGCGCGTACTTTCTATTTTTATCAGCAAGATCAAACAACAATCACCCAAGAAGATCCTAAAGGCTTTACTTGGCACAAACACTAATTAAAACATAAAAAACACAATCATAACAGAAGCTAGATGATTTATTCAAAGTGAAACATGACCTAAAAATCAAGAACAAAAATAAAATTGGGCTGCCTCCCAACAAGCGCTATTCTTTAAAGCCATTAAGCTAGGCATCTATAATTTTAATGATGCTCACATGAAAGATAGGAATTGAAACACGAAGGGAGCCTCATGAAGCATATGAAAATCACATCTAAGTCTAACATACTTCCTATGCATAGGCATTATATAAGCAAAAAAATTATCAAGACAAGCAAAAACTAGCATATGCAAGGAAGGAGAAAGAAACAATAGCAATCTCAACATAACGAGAGGTAATTTAGTGACACGAAAATTTCTACAACCATATTTTCCTCTCTCATAATAATTACATGTAGGATCATAATCAAATTCAACAATATAGCTATCACATAAATTTTTCTCTTCATGATCCATATGCATGCAAAGTTGACACTCTTCCAAAATAGTGGGATTGTCATAAAATAAAGTCATGACCTCTCCATACCCACTTTTATCAAAAACTTCATAACATTGAATGTTATCCAAATATGTGGGATCTAAAGTTGACACTCTTCCAAACCCACTTTCAATATTATTGCAAGCATTATTATCAATCTCATATTCATCATGGGGCTTAAATAAACTTTTAAGATTATAAGAAGAATCACCCGAATCATGATCATTGCAACAAGTAGTAGACATAGCAAAATTAGCATCCCCAAGCTTAGGGTTTTGCATATTATTAGCACAACTGATATTAATAGAATTTATAATAACATCATTGCAATCATGCTTTTTATTCAAAGATCTATCGTGAATCACTTCATAAAGCACTTCATGACAATTTCTAGATTCACCGATTTCAAGCAAAACTTCACAAAGATAATCTAGTGCACTCAACTCACTAGCAATTGGTTTGACATAATTGGAATTCTTAAAAAGATTAGCAAGTGGATGAGGATCCATAAGTTTTGGTTCTGATTTGCAATAAACACACAATTATACCAAGCAAACAATCCAAGTAAGACATAAGGGCAAACGAAAAAGACGAACGAAAGAGAGGTGAAGAAAAGGCAAAGGTTTTCAAAAATCATTTTAGAAGTGGGGCCAACGAAAACGAGAGGCGAATGGTAGATAATGTAATGCGAGGGAGAAGAGTTTATGATTGGTACTTGGTATGTCTTGACTTGGCGTAGATCTCCCCGGCAACGGCGCCAGAAATCCTTCTTGCTACCTGTCGTGGGTTTGTCACGGCAGATGTCCTTGTGAAAGGACTTAGTCATGGAGCCATCGCAACGGGTTAGCTTAAAGAGGTTAAACCGGACAAGGGGACACGGGGAGTTTATACTAGTTCGGCCCCTTCGATGAAGGTAAAAGCCTACGTCTAGTTGTGATTGGTATTGCTAGGGTCTCGAAATCTAGGGAGCGAATCCGCTTTGTCTGTCTCTCGAGTCATTGTCTGTCCCTCAACCGCTACCGGGTCGTCCCTTTATATACACAGGTTGACACCCGTCGGTTTATAGAGTCCCGAAGCCGGATCATAAACGTGTCCGGTTCGGTCTCTACACTTCCTATCTTACAAAGCAAGTTACACAATTAAGTCGGTTTACATCTACAGGCCTTAACTCACCTCTGGGCCTTGGGCCTTCGTAAAGCGTCATCATTCTTACGTCTTCATGGGCTTCTAATCTTCATAAAGCTAATCCGGCTATTCCTGGCCGGTTTACGTCCAGTAATAATATCCCTAACATTAGGCCCCAGATTGGTTTGAACTGGTTCATGTCAATCTTCATCACTTAGAAAAATTCCTCCTTTGCATTTTCACTTTGATCTTGTAAACCGCCGTGACGTCATGTTCCAGGACCATAACAAACCGCCCTGACGTGATCTATTCATTGAAGCCAAGGATTACCTTCATTAATGCATATCCAGTCATCGAGGCGACACCATTATTAATTATCCATTTTTGAGCTCCTCGATTCCCGCACTTGCCGTTTTATCGCTTCGCCTTATAAATAGGGGCAGAGGACCCCTTTCTTTTCTTTTCGTTACCCCTTCATCCCTTCTTCTTCCTAGCAACGTCTCCGCACCTGAGCACCGCAGCCATCGTCAAGCCTCGCCTCTGCCTCACCGTTGGCCGCTGAATCAACCTGTTCGTACCAGAGCTCCGCATCACACCTCTACTGCTTCCGCGGCCGCAGTAAGTCCTTTCTGTTGGGGATCATAGCAGAAATTTCAAATTTTCTACGCATCACCAAGATCAATCTATGGAGTAATCTAGCAACGAGGGGAAGGGGAGTGCATCTACATACCCTTGTAGATCACTAAGCGGAAGCGTTACTAGAACGCGGATGAGGTAGTCATACTCGTAGCGATTCAGATCACGGTCGATTCCGATCTAGGCGCCGAACAACGGCGCCTCCATGTTCAACACACGTGCAGCCCGGTGACGTCTCCCATGCCTTGATCCAGCAAGGAGAGAGGGAGAGGTTGGGGAAGACTCCGTCCAGCAGCAGCACGACGTCGTGGTGGTGGTGGAGGAGCGTGGTACTCCAGAAGGGCTTCGCCAAGCACTACGAGAGACGAGGAGGGAGAGAGGTAGGGTTGCACCTTGGGAGAGAGAGACTCATGTGTTGTGCAGCCCCAAAACCTCCACTATATATAGGGGCAAGGGCAAGGGGAGGCGCCCTAGGGTTTCCCCTAGGGGGGCGGCAAGCGCAGATGGGATCTCCCCCTTGGGTGACTTGGCCCCCAAGCCAGGAGGTGGGAACCCTAGATGGGGCGCCCCAAACCCCCTGGTCATGTGGGAATAGGTGAGGGGGGCGCACAACCCCTTAGTGGGCTGGTTTTCCCCCTTCCCTTGGCCCATGAAGCCCCCCAACACTTGCTGGGGCTCCCGAAACACCTTTCGGTCATGCTGGTCATCACCCGGTACCTCCGGAACACTTCCGGACTCCAAAACCCTTCGTCCAATATATCAATATTCACCTCTGGACCATTCCAGAACTCCTCGTGACATCCGGGATCTCATCTGGGACTCCGAAAAACATTCGGTAACTGCGTACATACTTTCCCTATAACCCTAGCGTCATTGAACCTTAAGTGTGTAGACCCTACGGGCTCGGGAATAATGCAGACATGACCGAGACATCTCTCTGGTCAATAACCAACAGCGGGATCTGGATACCCATGTTGGCTCCCACATGTTCCACGATGATCTCATCGGATGAACCACGATGTCAAGGATTTTGTCAATCCCGTATACAATTCCCTTTGTCTACCGGTATAGTAATTGCCCGAGATTCGATCGTCGGTATCCCGATACCTTGTTCAATCTCGTTACCGGCAAGTCTCTTTACTCATTCCATAACACATCATCCCGTGATCAACTCCTTGGTCACATTGTGCACATTATGATGATGTCCTACCGAGTGGGCCCAGAGATACCTCTCCATTTACACGGAGTGACAAATCCCAGTCTCGATTCGTGCCAACCCAACAAACACTTTCGGAGATACCTGTAGTGCACCTTTATAGCCACCCAGTTACGTTGTGGCGTTTGGTACACCCAAAGCATTCCTACGGTATCCGGGAGTTGCACAATCTTATGGTCTAAGGAAATGATACTTGACATTAGAAAAGCTTTAGCAGACGAACTATACGATCTTGTGCAAGGCTTAGGATTGAGTCTTCTCCATCACATCATTCTCCTAATGATGTTATCCCGTTATCAATGACATCCAATGTCCATGGTCAGGAAACCATGACCATCTATTGATCAACGAGCTAGTCAACTAGAGGCTTACTAGGGACATGTTGTGGTCTATGTATTCACACATGTATTACGGTTTCCGGTTAATACAATTATAGCATGAACAATAGACAATTATCATGAACAAGGAAATACAATAATAACCATTTTGTTATTGCCTCTAGGGCATATTTCCAACAGTCTCCCACTTGCACTAGAGTCAATAATCTAGTTCACATCACTATGTGATTGCAATGAATCCAACACCCATGGGGATTGTTCATATCTTGCTTGTGAGAGAGGTTTATTAGTCAATGAGTCTAAACCTTTCAGATCCATGTGTGCTTTACAAATCTCTATGTCATCTTGTAGATGCAACTACCATGCCCTACTTGGAGCTATTCCAAATAACTGTTCTACTATACGAATCCGGTTTACTACTCAGAGTCATCCTGATTAGTGTCGAAGTTTGCATCGACGTAACCCTTTACGACAAACTCTTTTACCACCTCCATAATCGAGAAAATTCCTTAGTCCACTAGTTACTAAGGATAAGTTTGACCGCTGTTGTGTGATCCATTCCTGGATCACTCTTGTACCCCTTGACTGACTCATGGCAAGGCACACTTCAGGTGCGGTACACAGCATAGCATACTATAGAGCCTACGTCTAAAGCATAGGGGACGACCTTCATCCTTTCTCTCTCTTCTTCCGTGGTCAGGTCTTGAGTCTTACTCAATATTCACACCTTGTAACACAGCTAAGAACTCCTTCTTTGCTGATCTATTTTGAACTCCTTCAAAATCTTGTCACGGTATGTATTCATTCGAAAGTACTATTAAGCGTTTTTGATCTATCCTTATAGATCTTGATGCTCAATGTTTAAGTAGCTTAATCCAGATTTTCCATTGAAAAGCACTTTTCAAATAACCCTGCATGCTTTCCAGAAATTCTACATCATTTCTGATCAACAATATGTTAACAACATATACTCATCAAAAATTCTATAGTGCTCCCACTCACTTCTTTGGAAATACAAGTTTCTCATAAACTTTGTATAAACCCAAAATCTTTGATCATCTCATCAAACTGTACATTCCAACTCCGAGATGCTTACTCCAGTCCTTAGAAGGATTGATGGAGCTTTGCATACTTGTCAGCATCTTTCAGGATTGACAAAACCTTTTTGTTGTATCACATACAACCTTTCCTCAAGAAAAATGTCGAGGAAACAATGTTTTTTACATCCTATCTGCAAGATTTCATAAATAATGCAGTAACTGCTAACATAATTCCAACAGACTCTTAGCATCGCTACGAGTGAGAAAGTCTCATCGTAGTCAACTCCTTGAACTTGTCGGGAAACATCTTAACGACAAGTCGAGCTTTCTTAATGGTGACACTTTCCATCATTGTCTGTCTTCCTTTTAAAATCCATCTACACCCAACAGCCTTACGACCATACGGTGGTTCTTTCAAAGTCTATACTTTCTTTTATACATGGATCCTCTCTCGGATTTTATGGCCTCGAGCCATTCTTCGGAATCTGGGCCCACCATCACTTCTCCATAGCTCGTAGTTTCATTGTTGTCTAGCAACATGACTTCCAAGACAGGATTACGTACCACTCTGAAGTAGTATGCATCCTTGTCGACCTATGAGGTTTGGTAGTGACTTGCTCTGAAGTTTCATGATCACTATCATAAGCTTCCACTTCAATTGGTGTAGGTGCCAGAGGAACAACTTCCTGTGCCCTGCTACACACTAGTTGAAGTGACAGTTCAATAACCTCATCAAGTCTCCACCATCCTCCCACTCAATTCTTTCGAGAGAAACTTTTCCTCAAGAAAGGACCCGTTTCTAGAAACAATCACTTTTGCTTCCGGATCTGAAATAGGAGTTATACCCAACTATTTTTGGGTATTCTATGAAGATGCATTTATTCGCTTTGGGTTCGAGCTTATCAGCCTAAAACTTCTTCACATAAGCATCGCAGCCCCAAACTTTTAAGAAACAGCTTAGGTTTCTCAAAACCATAGTTCATATGGTGTCGTCTCAATGGAATTGTGTGGTGCCCTATTTAAAGTGAGTGTGGTTGTCTCTAATGCCTAACCCATAAACAATAGTGGTAATTCGATAAGAGACATCATGGTATGAACCATATCCAATAGAGTGCAGTTGTGATGTTCGGACACACCATCACACTATGGTGGTCCAGGCGGTATTAGTTGTGAAACAATTTCCACAATGTCTTAATTGTGTGCCAAACTCATAACTCAGATATTCATCTATATGATCATATCATAGACATTTTATCATCTTGTCACGACGATCTTCAACTTCACTCTGAAATTACTTAAACCTTTCAATAATTCAGACTTGTGTTTCATCAAGTAAATATACTCAACAACTACTCAAATCATCTGTGAATTAAGAACATAACGATATCCACTGCGTGCCTCAGCACTCATTGGACTGCACACATCAAAATGTATTACTTCCAACAAGTTGCTTTCTTGTTCCATCTTACTGAAAACGAGGCATTTCAGTCATCTTGCCCATGTGGTATGATTTGCATGTCTCAAGTGATTCAAAATCAAGTGAGTCCAAACGATCCATCTGCATGGAGTTTCTTCATGCATATCTACCAACAGACATGGTTCGCATGTCTCAATCTTTTCAAAAATGAGTGAGTCCAAAGATCCATCAACATGGAGCTTCTTCATGCATTTTATACCAACATGACTCAAATGGCAGTGCCACAAGTACGTGGTACTATCATTACTATCTTATATCTTTTGGAATGAACATGTGTATCACTACGATCGAGATTCAATAAACCATTCATTTTAGGTGCAAGACCATTGAAGGTATTATTCAAATAAACAGAGTAACCATTATTCTCCTTAAATGAATAACCGTGTGGCGATAAACATAATCCAATCATGTCTATGCTCAACGCAAACACCAAATAACAATTATTACGGTTTAACACCAATCCCGATGGTAGACGGAGTGTGCGATGTTTGATCACATCAACCTTGGAAACACTTCCAACACATATCGTCATCTCACCTTTAGCTAGTCTCTGCAGCCTTTTATTTCGAGTTACTAATGCTTACCAACTGAAGCGGTATTTATTACCCTGGTGGTACTAGGAGTACTAGTAAAGTACACAATAATATGACGTATATCCAAAATACTTCTATCGACCTTGCCAGCCTTCTCATCTACCAAGTATCTAGGGTAGGTCTGCTTCAGTGACCGTTCCCCTCATTACAAAAGCACTTAGTCTCGGGTTTGGTTCAACCTTGGGTTTCTTCACTAGAGCAGCAACTGATTTACCGTCTCATGAAGTATCCCTTCTTTGCCTTGCCCTTCTTAAAACTAGTGGTTTAACCATCAACAATTGATGCTCCTACTTGATTTCTACTTTCGCGGTGTCAAACATCGCGAGTTGCTCAAGGATCATCATGTCTATCCTTAATATGTTATAGTTCATCACGAAGCTCTAATAGCTTGGTGGCAGTGACTATGGAGAACCATCACTATCTCACCTGGAAGATTAACTCTCACTCAATTCAAGCGATTGTAGTACTCAGACAATCTGAGCACATGCTCTACAATTGAGCTTTTCTCCCTTAGTTTGCGGGCTTAAGAAACTTGTCAGACGTCTCATACCTCTTGACGTGGGCACTAGTCTGAAATCCCAATTTTAGTCTTTGGAACATCTCATATGTTCTGCAATGTTTCAAAATGTCTTTGGTGCCACAATTCTAAACCGTTAGCATTACGCACTGAACTATCACATAGTCATCAAAACGTGTATGTCAGATGTTTCCCAACATCTACAGACGACGCTCGAGGATCAGCACACTGAGCGGTGCATTAAGGACATAATCCTTCTGTGCAGCAATGAGGACAATCCTCAGTTTACGGACCCAGTCCGCATAGTTGCTACTGTCAACTCTCAACTAAATTTTCTCTAGGAACATATCTAAAACAGTAGAACTATAGTGCAAGCTACGACATAATTTGCAAAGACCTTTTGACTATGTTCATGATAATTAAGTTCATCTAATCAAATTATTTAATGAACTCCCACTTAGATAGACATCCCTCTAGTCATCTAAGTGATACATGATCCGAGTCAACTAGGCCGTGTCCGATCATCACGTGAGACGGACTAGTCATCATCGGTGAACATCTTCATGTTGATCGTATCTTCTATACGACTCATGTTCGACCTTTCGGTCTTCTGTGTTCCAAGGCCATGTATGTACATGCTAGGCTCGTCAAGTCAAACTAAGTGTATTGCGTGTGTAAATCTGGCTTACACCCGTTGTATGCGAACGTTAGAACCTATCACACCCGATCATCACGTGGTGCTTCGGAACAACAGACCTTAGCAACGGTGCACAGTTAGGGGGAACACTTTCTTGAAATTATTGCGAGGGATCATCTTATTTATGCTACCGTCGTTCTAAGCAAATAAGATGTAAACATGACAAATATCACATGCAAATCATAAAGTGACATGATATGGCCAATATCATCTTGCGCCTTTGATCTCCATCTTCGAGGTGCGGCATGAACACCATCGTCCCCGGCATGACACCATGATCTCCATCATCATGATCTCCATCATCGTATCTTCATGAAGTTGCCTCACCAACTATTACTTCTACTACTATGGCTAACGGTTAGCAATAAAGTAAAGTAATTACATGGCGTTTTCATTGACACGCAGGTCATAAATAAATTAAGACAGCTCCTATGGCTCCTGCCGGTTGTCATACTCATCGACATGCAAGTCGTGATTCCTATTACAAGAACATGATCAATCTCATACATCACATATATCATTCATCACATCCTTTTGGCCATATCACATCACATAGCATACCCTGCAAAAACAAGTTAGACGTCCTCTAATTGTTGTTGCATGTTTTATGTGGCTGCTATGGGTTTCTAGCAAGAACGTTTCTTACCTACGCAAAACCACAACGGTGATATGCCAATTGCTATTTACCCTTCATAAGGACCCTTTTCATCGAATCCGATCCGACTAAAGTGGGAGAGACAGACACCCGCCAGCCACCTTATGCATCCAGTGCATGTCAGTCGTTAGAACCTATCTCACATAAGTGTACGTGTAAGGTTGGTCCGGGCCGCTTCATCCCACAATGCCGCCGAATCAAGACAAGACTAGTAACGGCAAGCAAATTGAACAAATCATCGCCCACAACTACTTTGTGTTCTACTCGTGCATAGAATCTACGCATAGACCTAGCTCATGATGTCACTGTTAGGGATCGTAGCAGAAATTTAAAATTTTCTACACATCACCAAGATCAATCTATGGAGTAATCTAGCAACGAGGGGAAGGGGAGTGCATCTACATACCCTTGTAGATCGCTAAGCGGAAGCGTTACTAGAACGCGGATGAGGTAGTCATACTCGTAGCGATTCAGATCGCGGTCGATTCTAATCTAAGCGTCGAACAACGGCGCCTCCGCGTTCAACACACGTGCAGCCCGGTGACGTCTCCCATGCCTTGATCCAGCAAGGAGAAAGGGAGAGGTTGGGGAAGACTCTGTCCAGCAGAAACACGACGGCGTGGTGGTGGTGGAGGAGCGCGGTACTCCAGCAAGGCTTCGCCAAGCACTACGAGAGACGAGGAGGGAGAGAGGTAGGGCTGCACCTTGGGAGAGAGAGACTCGTGTGTTGTGCAGCCCCAAAACCTCCACTATATATAGGGGCAAGGGCAAGGGGAGGCGCCCTAGGGTTTCCCCTAGGGGGGCGGTGGCCAGGGCAAATGGGATCTCCCCCTTGGGTGACTTGGCCCCCAAGCTAGGAGGTGGGAACCCTAGATGGGGCGCCCCAAACCCCCTGGTCACGTGTGAATAGGTGAGGGGGGCGCACAGCCCCTTAGTGGGCTGGTTTGCCCCCTTCCCTTGGCCCATGAAGCCCCCCAACACTTGTCGGGGCTCCCGAAACACCTTTCGGTCATGCTGGTCATCACCCGGTACCTCCGGAACACTTCCGGACTCCAAAACCCTTCGTCCAATATATCAATCTTCACCTCCGGACCATTCCGGAACTCCTCGTGATGTCCGGGATCTCATCCGGGACTCCGAACAACATTCGGTAACCGCGTACATACTTTCCCTATAACCCTAGCGTCATCGAACCTTAAGTGTGTAGACCCTACGGGCTCGGAAATAATGCAGACATGACCGAGACATCTCTCTGGTCAATAACCAATAGCGGGATCTGGATACCCATGTTTGGTCCCACATGTTCCACGATGATCTCATCGGATGAACCATGATGTCAAGGATTTTGTCAATCCCGTATACAATTCCCTTTGTCTACAGGTATAGTACTTGCCCGAGATTCGATCGTCGGTATCCCGATACCTTGTTCAATCTCGTTACCGGCAAGTCTCTTTACTCGTTCCGTAACACATCATCCCGTGATCAACTCCTTGGTCACATTGTGCACATTATGATGATGTCCTACCGAGTGGGCCCAGAGATACCTCTCCGTTTACACGGAGTGACAAATCCCAGTCTTGATTCGTGCCAACCCAACAGACACTTTTGGAGATACCCGTAGTGCACCTTTATAGCCACCCAGTTACGTTGTGGCATTTGGTACACCCAAAGCATTCCTACGGTATCCGGGAGTTGCATAATCTCATGGTCTAAGGAAATGATACTTGACATTAGAAAAGCTTTCGCAGACGAACTATACAATCTTGTGCTAGGCTTAGGATTGGGTCTTGTCCATCACATCATTCTCCTAATGATGTGATCCCGTTATCAATGACATCCAATGTCCATGGTTAGGAAACCATGACCATCTATTGATCAACGAGCTAGTCAACTAGAGGCTTACTAGGAACATGTTGTGGTCTATGTATTCACACATGTATTACGGTTTCCGGTTAATACAATTATAGCATGAACAATAGACAATTATCATGAACAAGGAAATACAATAATAACCATTTTATTATTGCCTCTAGGGCATATTTCCAACACTTTCCTCCTTCCTTTCTAGATCCATTAGGGTTTCCTTGTTCTTCGCAGTTCTTTGAAGTTCATCGGGGCTTCGGTGTTGTTCTTCCCTGTTCCTCCTTAGTCTATAGATGGACACTTCACACTTGACGTATCCCATGCCATGGCTAACCTTCTGTTACCACCACAAGCCCTTATGCGCAAAAAACTAATCTAGTCCTTTATGAACTGTTTCGGGACCAACCTTTTTTCCTTTTAGGTCTAAATCTTTTTCTTTTCCTGACTTGTGGTAGATCCAAAATGCCCCTGTGATCCTGTGAAACCTGTTTTTACCTTACTTAACCCTCTTCGCCTTAGATCTGTATCCTCTTTACCATCTAGGCGGTTTAGCTTTGTAAAAACAATCTATCTCATACCATTAGTCCCCTAGTAAACCGGCAAACCTTTTGCACGTTGATGGTAATAGTCCTGTTTAACAAGACATGTATGCCCTTTATATGACCTTGTCATTCGCTATTATATTAGTCTCCAGTTTACGCAATTTCACATATCGGTATATGTTTATTCAATTTCATCTTGCGCTCCTCCATGAATGACTCGTAAACCGACATTTCCTTTTCAGCTTTTCGTTTCACAATGGCCAAACAGTTTGCCGCTTGCAACTGGGCTCCCTCCCGGTTCACCGAAGATCAATTGAACGAAATGGTTAGGATCGGCACCTTGCCAAAGAAGACGGAGATCCGGTGGCGAGTTCCAAGAATAGAGAATCCTCCTACCCCGAGGCAGGGTGAGGTAGTGATCTTTGTCGACCACATAGGCCGTGGCTTCAAACTGCCAGGGTCAATGTTTTTCCGGGATGTTCTTGCCAGTTTCCAACTCCATCCTCAAGATATTGGACCCAACTCGGTGTCCAATATATGCAACTTCCAAGTTTTCTGTGAAGCGTACTTGCAAGAAGAGCCCACTGCTGAGCTGTTCCGGAACTTTTTTCATCTGAACCGGCGTACAGAGTTTGTAAATGGCCCCAATACTGAACTTGGTGGTGTCTCAATTCAAAAGCGGAAGGAAGTTGAATTCCCTCATGCCAAACTGCACAGCCACCCTAAGGAATGGAACCAGACTTGGTTTTACTGCAGAGATACTTCTCCTGAAGATGAGAATCCCCTTCCAGGCTATCGTGATCACCGGCTTTCCAACACCCATCCAATGCTGCAACGCTTAAGTTCTACAGAACAGGCCAAATATGCCCCTCAAATCGCCAAGCTCCTGGCCTTTATGGCCAACAGTTTAACAGGCATTGATTTCATGCGCTGTTGGATATCTTGGAGCGTCTTGCCGCTAAGCCGCCGCTCCGGTTTAATGTGTGAGTACACCGGTGATGTTGAAGACCCTCAACGCCATATCAACATTCAGGTGACCGATGAAGAGGTCACTGAAGGCGTAAAGAAAATTTTGAAATGAATCGGAATCAGACTGTCGTCAAACCGGCTTGAACCCCTTCTATACTCAGAACAAACCGCCTGCTGTAAGCACTATACTTCCTTTTCATCTTTGATATCTTTAACTTGTTCAACTTGTAATCCTTCTTCTGTTTATGTATGAATAAGGTGATGATCCCTTCTGGAAACAAAAATCCGTAGATAAAGCAGTAAAGCCAACCGGGGATAAAGCGGTCAAACCATCCCGTCCCAAAACCAAAGCCGTCAAGCGGACCTCAAAGCGGAAAACGGATGACCGGATCAACATGGAACTTGATGAAGATGCTGATGATCTGAAAGTTGAAGTAGAACTTGACTCACTTGGCTCCCTTTTCATGCACCTCATTAACAATGATCTTTATCAGGAGGACGTAGAAGGCAGCCAAGCTGATGATGTAGAGGTAATTACCTTTTCCTCCGGTTCAGACTCTATGCCAACACAAAAAACCCATCAAGCAGTCTGGAAAGTAAGCTTTTCTCATCTTCTTGCTTGCTTGGATCCAACATTTATTTTGAAGACGCAGCAACATGAAGCTCGCCAGACAACCCGGCACAGTGGCCAACAGGTCACTTCGGCCGGTTTACCTGATACCCCGGTTCGGAAGCGCCGGTCTGAGGTCTCTTCCACTTCTGACAACTCTTATCCCAAGGCAGGTTATTTCAGATAACCTCTTAATCCATCCGATTCAAATTATCAGGTGGCACCTCCCTCATCCTCTGGCGAGTCGACAGCAACCCAACTCCCTCCTCTAAAAACTGTGGCTGGGTAAGTTTTCAAACCCTTTCTTCCAATGCGTTACAAATCTTGAATAAGATGCTAACCCTCTTTTAATTTATTTGCAGAGCCAAAGCCAGACCCAGTAAGAAAGCTCGGGTCAACAATCCTTCAGAAGACCAGGCAGTTTTTGAAGAAGAGCAAAGAGGTGAACCGTACCAAACTCCTGAACCGGAGGGTCCTCATCCTGAAGCCGCCTCTGATGAACCGCCCCTTCAAGATCGGAATACTGAGGAACCACCAGAAGCTGATCCTGCCATGCCTGACACTGAACCGGCAGTTCCAAACCGGGCTAGTTCGATGAGAGATACTGAAACTCCGTCATCACCCGCAAAAACCACTGAAGGCCAAGGAGATGATGTTATCTTTACTGGCATGGGCCAAAGCTCTCCTGGCCATCCCGTAATCTTGGCCCAACATAGTGCCAAAGAAGAGCGTGCTGTTAGGGAAAAGGGCAAATGGAGTACTAACTTATCAAGTTATGCCCATCTCAATGCTGAAGAGCTTCACTCCGGTTTCTTAAACCGTCTGCACTCAAACCGTGACTATGAAGCCGGTTTGGTGAATTGGATGAAGGAACGCTATGAGGTATTTTCATCTCCCTTTACTTCTTGATTCCAAAGTTGAAATGCTAGCCCAAGTAGCCCCCAAGGGCCGTTTTATGATGTTAATCGTAAACCGGGTCTTTGTAACACTTTAAGTCTCTCCCACTGACCCTCAAAATGTTAGGTCCTTAGTGAAAACCAAGGCCGATACTTTACCAATATAATGATATAGCTTTCCTCAGCGTAGCCCCCAAAGGCCGGTTTAGCTTTGCAAGGTAATCCGGGTTTTAATCCATGCGTCCGTTTTGAACAGATGTACATTAGCCCCCAAGTGTCAAGGATAATGCTTGCATTGTTCTGGAGACTTTATAAAAGATGTAGTGAATCAGAGCAAATAGGCATTAGCCCCCAAGTACGAAGTGCATAACTTGTTATACGCTTTGTACTTAGAAAATATATATCCTGTTGTTTGACATTTCTTCACTGTTGTAGGCCGAACTAAGCAATAGAGATGCCCGGACCGCTGATTTGCAAGAGAACGTGAGGTCCCAACAAGCAGAAGCTGCGAAAGCCAAAGAGGAGATGACCAAAGCCCTGGTAGCGATGGAAAAGCTGAAAGAGTCTTTTAACAAAGATCGTGCTGACTGGGAAACCGAGAAAATCGGTTTAACCAAAAGAGCTGAGGATGCCGAAGCAGCCCTGAAACCAGTTGTAGATGAACTAGCTGGTTTGAAATGGCAAATCAATGCCATGACTTCCGCTGTCTTTGGTAAGTATCTCCTTGTGCAGTTTGTGCAATTCATGGAACCTTATCATTGACCAGAACGCTGATTTTAAACCATAACAGGCACTCATATTGCTCATCTGGGCACAGATATGCAGATGAAGCTTAAAGCGGCATATACCTTGATTGAACAGTTGTACGCTGGGTCCCAGCAGGCTATTTGCACCGCGGCTTACAATAAACCGGCACCATCACTGATAAAGGAAACTCTTCAGAAGCTGGCCATGTTACCAGCCCGGATTACCGAACTGAAGAAGGCAGCTGCAAGAGCAGGAGCATTAACCGCACTAATCCGAGCCAAGGCATGGATTCCAGATCTTGAAGCGGAGGACATCATTAAAGGATATCCAGGTGTAAAGGAGGACGATTCAAACTTTGACAATGATGACCTCCGAAGGCTGACCAAAGAAATGCGGCCAATAGCCAGCAAACTGGCAGAGGACACAGACTTGTCTCATTTCCAACCGGCTTATGACGCTGAAGGGAAGAGACAGCCTGCCGAAATCCATGAAGTCGAAGAACTTGTGCCTCCAACCCGTAAGCATACCTATGCTCCTGATATTAACCCCTCCAGCCTTATCCATGAAGAGGCAGTGTTTCATACTTTAACTGGAGTCAATTGGTCGACGGTTGATTTCCAATGTCTGGGGAGGGATGAAGAAGAAGTGATCGCACCAACTGACCCTCAACCGTCAAACCATCTAGACGAAGCGTCTTAAACCGGCAGCCGGTTTACCAGATATTGTATGCCAATGCCAAAAAACAATTATGCACTTGTAGCCGCTTTGAAGCTTCTTGTAATAGGATAGCAAAAATTCCTTTATCTGTCATGCCATCGAGCATGTTTTGTGACACTTCGTGAAAATTTGTTCCACTTTTTGGGATCTATTTATGCATAGCCCATGATGAGTTGTGTTCCTGGATACAAGAACCTGAAAGTATACTAGCGGTTTACCACTGGACGGGTTATGATGCCCAACAAATATACAATACTTAGATGAATAATCAAAGTTTTTGTATAAAAAGTAATATGTGCAACATACCTTGTTGGTTGACCAACTGGTTGTATGGTAAAGGTGTCAACACTAATCCGGAGTGTTGATAACTCTGTCCTTATTTTGCCAGATTATGATAATAAAGCGTACCGGGATATAATACCCACCGGGTTTTCTTTATAGCACTGGCGATTTAGTCAAACCAGACCAGGGTAAGGAACACCGGCTTGTAACTGATCATGTACTGACAACGTGTAGTTGAAAGTCAAGCCGGGCCAAGGACACCGGTTTATCAGAACATATTATGAACCTCAATAAAGGCAGAAAACTTAGCAAATAGGACTCAAAAAAGAAATATGCGAGACTTTTTACAAGCTGCCAGGCTCCAAATCGAGGCTTTTCATGGGCAGCCAGACCTCTGAGTTAAACCGCTTAACAAAGCCTTTTAAGATGGGCCTCCAATTAACCAATCGTCGTTTTAACTTTGACAAGTTCAGGGTCTGTAGAAGATTGACTTGTCAAACGTTCGGCGGGTCATACCAGGATTACCTGGACAGGGGTGGCTTACTTGATGAAGGCAGGTTAACCCGAGGTTTTAGGTGAATACACCAGGCTTCCAAGCCGTGGCTTGATAGCCAATTACAAGGGTCCTTTGAAACTCTTTGTTGCTTTGCACAAAGAGCCCCCAAGTAACTTTGTGAGCTGTGCTCAGTGGGTGCCCATGTTTGAGTTTGTGCTTTGTACAACACTCTCTTTGGCCCCACATAATTTCCTTGGAGCTTAACGCCTATCAAGAGGTGTAGCTATGCTGTGATAACAACCAAGCCCCCTAGTGAAATCCCTTTGTCTCCGTGCGGCTGCAGAGACCGGTTTAACAAAATTTTGCTTTGTTACTAGAAACCCTTATAGGCACACATATGATGTAAAAAGAACAGAGACCCCGCTTTATTCGAGGCTCCAGTTTATTATATAATATATACATTGTCATAAATATGTACATATGAAGAGCCTGTGGCTCAAGTATAGTAAGGTCGGAGAAGAGCTATATTCCACGGCCGCTTGGTCTCCTCCTCCGATTTACGTGAGTCTTTGTGCTCTCGAACATCAATGAGGTAGTATGACCCGTTGTGCAAATTCTTGCTGACCACAAATGGTCCTTCCCAAGGTGGGGATAACTTGTGCATATCAGTCTGATCCTGGATGAGCTGGAGCACCAAATCGCCCTCTTGAAAGGTTCTGGTCTTAACCCGGCGGCTGTGATAACGTCGGAGATCTTGTTGATAAATCGCCGAACGTGCTGCTGCAAGATCACGCTCTTCATCTAACAGGTCCAGGGAATCCTGACGTGCCTTCTCATTGTCAGTTTCAACATAAGCTATCACACGGGGTGAGTCGTGACGGATGTCACTAGGAAGAACTGCCTCCGCTCCATAAACCATGAAAAAAGGTGTGTAACCCGTAGACCTGTTGGGTGTGGTGTTGATGCTCCATAACACAAAAGGTAACTCCTCAACCCAACAACCCGGTGTCCGTTTCAAAGGAACCATAAGCCGGGGTTTGATACCTCGTAAAATTCATGATTTGCCCTCTCCGCTTGACCATTAGACTAGGGGTGAGCCACCGATGCTATATCAAGCCGGATGTGCTCACGTTGGAAAAATTCCTCCATCTCACCCTTTGATAGATTAGTACCATCATCAGTTATAATGCTGTGTGGAAAACCAAACTGGAATATCACCTTTTTGATGAATTGAACCGCCGTGGCCACATCACACTTACTGACTGGCTCTGCTTCCACCCATTTGGTGAATTTATCAACTGCCACTAACAAGTGGGTCTTTTTGTCCTTGGATTGCTTGAAGGGTCCAACCATATCAAGCCCCCAAGTCGCAAACGTCCAAGTTATTGGAATCATCCTCAGCTCCTGAGCCGGAATGTGAGCACGGCGTGCGAATTTTTGACAACCGTCACATCTCTTGACTAAATCCTCCGCATCAGCATGAGCTGTTAACCAGTAAGAACTGTGGTGAAAAGCTTTAGCAACCAAAGACTTTGAACCGGCGTGGTGACCACAATCCCCTTCATGGATTTCTCGCAAAATCTCACAACCCTCTTGAGGAGAGATACAACGCTGAATTGCTCCTGAGACGTTGTAACGATGTAACTCCCCGTTGATTATGGTCATGGACTTGGAACGCCGGATTACCTGTCGGGCCAAGGTTTCATCGTCTGGTAACTCGCCCCTGTTCATGTAAGCCAGATATGGGATTGCCTAATCCGGTATGACATGCAAAGCCGCCACCAATTGAGCTTCCGGATCAGGAATAGCCAACTCTTCCTCCGTTGGTACCTTGACTCACGGATTATGCAACACGTCAAGAAAGACATTTGGTGGAACCGGTTTACGCTGAGAACCAAGGCGACTTAAAGCATCCGCCGCTTTGTTCTTTCGCCGGTCTATATGGTCCACATGATAACCCTTGAAGTGACCAGCCACTGTGTCCACCTCTCACCGATATGCAGCCATGCGTGGGTCTTTAGAATCCCAAGTGTCAGACACCTGTTGAGCCACCAGATCTGAATCCCCAAAGCACTTGACCCGGCTTAAGTTCATTTCCTTAGCCATCCGAAGACCGTGGAGCAAAGCCTCATACTCAGTTGCATTGTTAGTACAAGGGAACATTAAACGGAGGACATAACAAAACTTGTCACCTCTTGGGGAAGTTAGTATGACTCCAGCCCCCGAGCCCTCCAACTGTCTGGATCCATCAAAGTGAATAGTCCAATACGTATTATCTAGCTTCTCCTCTGGTGCCTGCAACTCCGTCCAATCATTGATGAAGTCTACGAGTGCTTGGGATTTGATCACTGTGCGAGGTATATATTTGAGCCCATGAGGTCCAAGCTCAATAGCCCACTTGGCAATCCGGCCAGTTGCTTCTCTGTTTTGAATGATATCTCCCAAAGGGGCTGAACTGACCATTGTGATAGGATGGCCCTGGAAATAATGTTTAAGCTTCTAGCTTGCCATAAACACTCCATATACCAGCTTCTGCCAATGTGGATACCTCTGCTTTGATTCAATGAGCACTTCACTGATATAATAAACCGGCCGTTGAACCGGATACTCATTTCCAACTTCCTTGCGCTCCATCACAATAGCCACGCTAACAGCTCGGGCATTAGCATCCACATATAGCAATAATGGCTCTTTATCGATCGGGGCTGCAAGCACAGGTGGTTCAACTAGCTGCCTCTTCAGATCCTCAAACGCTTTATCAGCCGCCTCGCTCCACACAAAATTATCTGTTTTCTTCCCAAGACGACTGATAAACCGGCTCAAAGCCGCAATCCGGCCGGCCAAACGTTGAACGTCATTGATACACGTCGGTTTAGCCAAAGATGTGATTGCTGAGATTTTTTCCGGATTTGCTTCGATACCTCTGTTCGATACCAGAAATCCCAAGAGTTTGCCTACCGGGACACCAAAGACACACTTTTCCGGATTGAGCATCATCTTGTAAACCCGGAGGTTGTCAAAGGTTTCTCTCAAATCATCTATCAATGTTTCCTCCTTTCTGGAGTTTATCACAATATCATCCACATATGCATGAACATTACACCCAATTTTCTTATGGAGACAATTCTGAACACAGCGTTGATAAGTCGCCTGGGCACTCTTAAGCCCGAAGGGCATGGAGACATAACAGAAGGCTCCAAAGGGAGTGATGAAAGATATCTTCTCCTGGTCCTTAACTACCATTTTGATCTGATGATAACCAGAGTAAGCATCCAGAAAACACAAATGGTCACAACCCGCCGTAGCATCAATGATCTGATTGATACGAGGGAGGGCAAAGGGGTCTGTAGGACAAGCTTTGTTCAAGTCTGTGTAATCTACACACATACGCCAAGTGCCGTTTTTCTTAAGAACCAGCACCGGATTAGTCAACCACTCTGGGTGAAAGACCTCCACGATAAACCTTGTGGCTAACAACCGAGCTACCTCTTCACCGATAGCCTTACGCCTTTCTTCATTGAAGCGGCGGAGAAACTGCTGAACCGGTTTAAACTTAGGATCAATGTTAGATTCCGAACAGCTATGACAACTAAACCTAGCAAGATAGTAATTACGACCCAAGGTGTGTGCTCAGTGAGTTCCCTCGGTACACCTGGCATGTCAGAAGGTTTCCATGCAAAGATGTCCCGGTTCTCACAGATGAACTCGATGAGCGTGCTTTCCTATTTGGGATCCGGTTAGCGCTGATACTGAACTGTTTGGATGAATCGCCAGGAACAAAGTCAACCATGTTAGTATCTATGGCTGATTCAAACTTCAACACTGGATCGTGTTCCGTAGTTAGCTTTTTCAAAGAAGTCATGTCTGCCGGATCAACTTGGTCTTTATAAAACTTCAACTCCTCCATGGCACAAACCGACTCAGCATAAGCCGCATCACCTTCCTCACATTCCAAAGCGATCTTCCTGCTCCCATGTACTGTGATGGTCCCCTTATGACCTAGCATTTTAAGCTGCAGATAAACATAACACGGCCTTGCCATGAACTTAGCGTAAGCCGGCCGCCCAAACAAAGCGTGATACCGACTTTTGATTTTCACCACCTCAAAGGTCAATGTTTCTGATCTTGAATCATGATCTTCTCCAAAAGCCACCTCTAAGGCTATCTTGCCCACTGGATATGCAGACTTACCAGGGACCACACCTTGAAAAACGATATTTGAAGGTTTAAGATTATTATCTGTCAACCCCATACGGCGGAAGGTATCATAATATAGAATGTTGATACTACTTCCCCGTCCATGAGTACCTTAGTGAACTTGTATCCCCCAACTTGAGGGGCCACCACTAAAGCCAGATGACCCGGATTGTCAACCCGGGGGGTGATCCTCTCTACTCCACAAAATGGGTTGCTCGGACCAGCGCAAATACTGAGGCACCGCCGGTTCAACAGAGTTTACTGCCCTCTTGTGAAGCTTCTAATCACTCTTACACAAGCTAGTGGTGAAGACATGATACTGCCCACTATTTAACTGCTTAGGATTGCTCTGATAACCCGACTGTTGCTCCTGCTGCTGGCTTCCCTGATGGTTGTAACCTCCCTGGTTGCCCTGATTCCCTTGATTGTTGTATCCGGTTTGATTGCCCTGAAATCCTGAACCGGAACTGCCACCTCCGTAACCCGGCCATTGGAAACCACCTCCTGAACCGCCAGGCGGGCCATTGTCATACTGAAACATTTGGAGTTCTTAAAATCTCGCATCATATAGCAATCCTTCCAAAGATGCGATGTTGGCTTCCCCTTGGATCCATGCTTTGGACAGGGTTGATTTAACAGGCGCTCCAAATTGGGGCCTGAACCGCCGCCTCTCTGGGGCAGCTTACCCTTACGGCGCTGACCATTCTCCTGAGCGTTGGTGTTAGCCACAAAGTCCAAACTGTTGTCAGCCTTGCGCTTACCATTGTTGCCATGGCTGGCCGGATTATGCTGTTGCCCCTTGGTGTTGCCGTTCTTTTTCCCTTTCCCCGTTTTGTCCTCCTCTGAGTCAGGGTCTTTGGTAGTATCTGAATCGGTGTATTTAACCAAAGCGGCCATAAGCGTCGACATATCATTGCAGTGACGTTTGAGCCTTCCTAACTTCTATTTGAGTAGCAAAAAACGGCAATTGTGCTCCAATGTTAGTACTGCGGTATCTGCATTGATACGATCCGATGAATGCAAAATTGCTGAGACCCGCTTTACCCAATGGGTCGTGGACTCCCCCTCCTCTTGGACACAAGCGGCCAGATCCACAATTGTCATGGGCTTCTTACAAGTATCTTTGAAGTTCTGGATAAACCGGTGCTTCAATTAGGCCCATGATCCGACAGAGTTAGTTGGTAAGCTCTTCAACCAAGTACGAGCTGTTCCTTCCAACATCATGGTGAAGTATTTAGCACATACTGCTTCATCCACATCCAACATCTCCATTGCCATCTCGTAGCTTTCAACCCACGCCTCTGGTTGCAGATCGATGGTATAATTGGGTACCTTACAAGGTCCTTTGAAATCCTTGGGCAGTCTCACATTACGCAAAGCGGGGGTAAGGCATGGCACCCCTAAGGAACTGAATACTACCCCTGGTTCGACTGAAGCGGTGGGGCGAACCAGAGTAGGTTGACGGGCCCCGTGTAGAACCGCTAACTCGGCCTCCCGACATGTGCGACCATGATCCACCAAATCCTGCGCATTGGCACCGCCCCCTGCCGGGTTGTGTCCTCGCGGCGAGTTACGGCGACGTGCACTGCTTGCCACGGCCGGTTCATCCTCAACATGCCTGTTGTAGCTCCGGCTTGGACGTGGGGTGGAATGAATCCTCTCACGACTGTGCAAATATGCTTGCTGCTGATTTAGAGCTGTTTGAAGGAGATCTTTGGCCCATCATGCTTCAACCGCAACTGGTGACTCGCCGTCGGTTGGGAGGGCTACTAACCGTGAAGCGGCGGCCACAATGTTGTCCAACGGGTTGGAGTAATGCCCGGGAGGTGTTGGAACATATTGTGGCACAATGTTATTCTGACGAGGCGGGTCCATCGTGCGCGGCTGAACCAGCGCTCCTGTTCCTGGTGCCTCCATCCGGTTTAATATTGGCTGGTTACTAGTTCCTGCTCCTGGCGTATTGAAGAGATTTTGTGGCTCATAACCCGACGGGAGATGCGATCGGTACCTTCTTCTCATGACTTCTTCGGAAGCGTTCTGATCCAGCCTAATCTGGTAGGCCTGAGCTTCCAACTCGGCCCGTTCTGTAGCCATCCTAGTGTTCTCTGCCGCTAGGTCCGCTTTAGCATGAGCTATCTGATCCTTCACCTTTGCAATCTCCGCGTTGTGCTGATCCCGGGCTGCTGCATCCACCTCTGCAGCCATTAATGCTGCCAAAGCGTCGAACAAGTCAGACAAGACTTGAGCCGGAGGTGGCGTAGAGCTTCCTGCCCCTGCCGGCATGGCCGTTGTTGAATCGGAGAGTATTGCTGCGGCAACTGACAAATGAGGCACCGACTATGTACCGGCCATGAAGATAGCGGCCCGGTTTGGCAGATCAGGGGAGTTCGGAATACTGTTTCCCTCGGATCCTCCACTAATCCGGCCATCCTGCAACTGATAGAGCGACTCGGTCTCTCCAGAAGACTCGTCGTCGGAACAGACAACGGTTTCTCCATCGGACGCCGGTCCGTCCTTGTATTCTAGTCCATGGATGACGCCTACAAAAACATGCTTTGCCACGGGCTGAACCGGCGAAGGGCTTGCACACTAAGCCGTCTCGATGATGTCGGTGCAGATGTCCGGCTCCGGGGCCGGTTCGCCAATCTTGCCGATGAAGGGGACCCGGTACCCATATTCGATTGAATCGGCCTCGGGACCCCATCCTGCGTTGTCGATGTAGAGCTTGCCGCAACGACTCTTCGTCATCCGACCCACAGCATATCCCTTGAGTCCATCAAAGCCGCCCTTCAAGAACTCGAAACCATCGTGCGATAGCCCCATGGTGGGCGCCAACTGTCGTGGATTGGTCACGGCAGATGTCCTTGTGAAAGGACTTAGTCATGGAGCCATCGCAACGGGTTAGCTTAAAGGGGTTAAACCGGACAAGGGGACACGAGGAGTTTATACTAGTTCGGCCCCTTCGATGAAGGTAAAAGCCTACGTCTAGTTGTGATTGGTATTGCTAGGGTTTCGAAAGCTAGGGAGCGAATCCGCTTTGTCTGGCTCTCGAGTCGTTGTCTGTCCCTCAACCGCTGCCGGGTCGTCCCTTTATATACACAAGTTGACACCCGCTGGTTTACAGAGTCCCGAAGCCAGATCATAAACGTGTCCGGTTCGGTCTCTACACTTCCTATCTTACAAAGCAAGTTACACAATTAAGTCGGTTTACATCTACAGGCCTTAACTCGCCTCTGGGCCTTGGGCCTTCGTAAAGTGTCATCATTCTTATGTCTTCATGGGCTTCTAATCTTCATAAAGCTAATCCGGCTATTCCTGGCTGGTTTACGTCCAGTAATAATATCCCTAACACTACCTCTTGAGCATGCGTTGGTTTTTCCCTTGAAGAGGAAAGGGTGATGCAGCAAAGTAGCGTAAGTATTTCCCTCAGTTTTGAGAACCAAGATATCAATCCAGTAGGAGACAATGCACAAGTCACCTAGTACCTGCACAAACCATTAAGAACTTGCAACCAATGCGATAAAGGGGTTGTCAATCCCTTCACGGTCACTCGCAAAAGTGAGATCTAATAAAGATTGTAATGTAAATATTTTCGGTATTTTTGTTGTATAGATTGGAAAGTAAAGATTGCAAATAGTAAACGAGACGAGATGTAAATAAAAGAGATGCAATATAATAAGAAAGAGACCCGGGGGCCATAGGTTTCAATAGTGGCTTCTCTCAAGTTAGCATGTATTACGGTGGGTGAACAAATTACTGCCGAGCAAATGATAGAAAAGTGATGTCTACTACACAACCTTCTTCTTGTAGAGGTTGTTAGGCCTCCAAGTGTAGAGGTTTGTAGGACAGTAGGAAATTTTCCTCAAGTGGATGAACTAAGGTTTATCAATCCGCGGGAGGCGTAGGATGAAGATGGTCTCTCTCAAACAACCCTGCAACCAAATAACAAAGAGTCTCTTGTGTCACCAACACACCCAATACAATGGTAAATTGTATAGGTGCACTAGTTCGGCGAAGAGATGGTGATACAAGTGCAATATGTATGGTAGATATAGGTTCTTATAATCTGAAAATATAAAAACAGCAAGGTAACTAATGATAAAAGTGAGCAAAAACGGTATTGCAATGTGTTGAAACAAGGCCTAGAGTTCATACTTCCACTGGTGCAAGTTCTCTCAACAATAATAACATAATTGGATCATATAACTATACCTCAACATGCAACAAAGAGTCACTCCAAAGTCACTAATAGCGGAGAACAAACGAAGAGATTATTGTAGGGTACAAAACCACCTCAAAGTTATCCTTTGTGATCGATCTATTCAAGAGTCTGTAGTAAAATAACACAAAGCTATTCTTTCCATTCAATCTATCATAGAGTTCGTACTAGAATAACACCTTAAGACACAAATCAACCAAAACCCTAATGTCACCTAGATACTCCAATGTCACCTCAAGTATCCGTGGGTATGATTATACGATATGCATCACACAATCTCAGATTCATCTATTCAACCAACACAAAGAACTTCAAAGAGTGCCCCAAATTTTCTACCGGAGAGTCAAGATGAAAACGTGTGCCAACCCCTATGCATAAGTTCACGAGGTCACCAAACTCGCAAGTTGATCACCAAAACATACATCAAGTGGATCACGTGATATCCCATTTTCACCACAGATAAGCACATGCAAGACATACATCAAGTGTTCTCAAATCCTTAAAGACTCAATCCGATGAGATAACTTCAAAGGGAAAACTCAATTCATCACAAGGATATAGAGGGGGAGAAACATCATAAGATCCAACTATAATAGCAAAGCTCGCGATACATCAAGATCGTGCCGAATTAAGAACACGAGAGAGAGAGAGAGATCAAACATATAGCTACTTGTACATACCCTTAGCCCCGAGGATGAACTACTCCCTCCTCATCATGGAGAGCGCCCGGCTGATGAAGATGGCCACCGGAGAGGGATTCCCCCCTCCGGCAGGGTGCCGGAATAGGTCTCGATTGGTTTTCGGTGGCTACAAAGGCTTGTGGCGGCGGAACTCCCGATCTAGGTTTCTTTCTGGAAGTTTGGGGTTATATAAGAGGTGTTGGAGTCGGGAACAAGTTAGGGGGGGTCCCCGAGGCGGCCACGAGGTAGGGGCACGCCTAGGGGGTAAGGCGCGCCCCCACCCTCATGGTGGCCTCGGGACTCTTCTGGCCCATCTCCGGTACTCTGTGGGCTTCTTCTGGTCCAAAAATGATCTCCATGAAATTTCAGGTCAATTGGACTCCGTTTGGTTTTCCTTTTCTGTAAAACTCAAAAACAAGGAAAAAAACAGAAACTGGCACTAGGCTCTAGGTTAATAGGTTAGTCCCAAAAATCATATAAAATAGCATATAAATGCATATAAAACATCCTATATGGATAATATAATAGCACGGAACAATAAAAAATTATAGATACATTGGAGACGTATCAAGCAACCCCAAGCTTAATTCCTGCTCGTCCTCGAGTAGGTAAATGATAAAAATAGAATTTTTGATGTGGAATGCTACCTAACATATTGATCAATGTAATTTTCTTTATTGTGGCATGAATGTTTAGATTTGAAAGATTCAGGGCAAAAGCTTAATATTGACATAAAAATAATAATACTTCAAGCATACTAACAAAGTAATCATGTATTCTCAAAATAACATGGCCAAAGAAAACTATCCCTACAAAATCATATAGTCTGGCTATGCTCTATATTCATGACACAAAATATTTAAATCATGCACAACCCCGATGACAGGCCAAGCAATTGTTTCATACTTTTGATGTTCTCAAACTTTTTCAATCTTCACGCAATACATGAGCATGAGCCATGGACATAGCACTATATGTGGAATAGAATGGTGGTTGTGGAGAAGACAAAAAGGAGAAGATAGTCTCACATCAACTAGGCGTATCAACGGGCTATGGAGATGCCCATTAATAGATATCAATGTGAGTGAGTAGGGATTGCCATGAAACGGATGCACTAGAGCTATAAGTGTATGAAAGCTCAAAAAGAAACTAAGTGGGTGTGCATCCAACTTGCTTGCTCACGAAGACCTAGGGCATTTTGAGGAAGCCCATCATTGGAATATACAAGCCAAGTTCTATAATGAAAGATTCCCACTAGTATATGAAAGTGACAACATAGGAGAGTCTCTATCATGAAGATCATGGAGCTACTTTGAAGCACAAGTGTGGTAAAAGGATAGTAGCATTGCCCCTTCTCTCTTTTTCTCTCATTTTTTTGTTTTTTGTTTTTTTGGGCCTTCTCTTTTTTTTATGGCATCTTTTTTTCTCTTTTTTATTTTTCGTCTAGAGTCTCATCCCGACTTGTGGGGGAATCATAGTCTCCATCATCCTTTCCTCACATGGGACAATGCTCTAATAATGATGACCATCACACTTTTATTTACTTACAACTCAAAAATTACAACTCTATACTTATAACAAAATATGACTCTATATGAATGCCTCCGGCGGGGTACCGGGATGTGCAATGACTCATGAGTGACATGTATGAAAGAATTATGAACGGTGGCTTTGCCACAAATACGATGTCAACTACATGATCATGCAAAGCAACATGACAATGATGAAGCGTGTCATAATAAATGGAACAGTGGAAAGTTGCATGGCAATATATCTCGGAATGGCTATGGAAATGCCATAATAGGTAGGTATGGTGGCTGTTTTGAGGAAGGTATATGGTGGGTGTATGATACCGGCGAAAGTTGTGCGGTACTAGAGAGGCTAGAAATGGTGGAAGGGTGAGAGTGCGTATAATCCATGGACTCAACATTAGTCATAAAGAACTCACATACTTATTGGAAAATCTATTAATTATCGAAATAAAGTACTACGCGCATGCTCCTTGGGGGATAGATTGGTAGCAAAAGACCATCACTCGTCCCCGACCGCCACTCATAAGGAAGACAATCAATAAATAAATCATGCTCCGACTTCATCACATAACAATTCACCATACGTGCATGCTACGTGAATCACAAACTTTAGAACAAGTATTTCTCAAATTCACAACTACTCAACTAGCATAACTCTAATATCACCATCTTCATATCTCGAAACAATCATCAAGTATCAAACTTCTCATAGTATTCAATGCACTCTATATGGAAATTTTTATTATACCCATCTTGGATGCCTATCATATTAGGACTAATTTTATAACCCAAGAAAATTACCATGTTGTTCTAAAGACTCTCAAAATAATATAAGTGAAGCATGAGAGTTCATCTATTTCTTCAAAATAAAACCACCGCCATGCTCTAAAAAGATATAAGTGAAGCACTGGAGCAAATGACAAACTACTCCAAAAGATATGAGTGAAGATCAGTGAGTAGTCGAATAATCTATACCTACTATTAAAGGGAGGTGATATTCTTGGTTTTGTCCCGCTTCAATTAATTTCGCGTACGCTATTTGGTTTTGTTACTTGCCACCTGTTTTGGCCCAATGGAGGAAGCCCACCTGGCGGCACGCTGAGGCCCAGGTTCGGAGAGCTGGCAAAAAATAAAATTATCGATGGGAGGGTTCGATCCCATAACCTGCGAACCGGCCACACATAGTTTGTCCAACTGACTCAGCTAGAGATATGAGAGAATTTTTTTCTCCCGTTGCAACGCACGGGCCCTTTTGCTAGTTATGTAACTATGTGAAGGTTCTCTAACATTTAATAATTTCTGATCTTGGTATTTTATTCAAATAGCAAGAAAAACAAAATAAAATAAAATGACGCTCCAAGCAAAACACATATCATGTGATGAATAAAAATATAGCTCCAAGTAAAGTTGCCAATGAATGAAGACGAAAGAGGGGATGCCATCCGGGGCATCCCCAAGCTTAGGCTCTTGATTGTCCTTGAATGTTACATTGGGTGCCTTGGGCATCCCCAAGCTTATGCTCTTGACACTCCTTGTTCCATAGTCCATCGACTCTTTACCCAAAACTGGAAAACTTCACAACACAAAACTTAACAGAGAACTCGTAAGCTCCGTTGGTATAAGAAAATAAATCACCACTTAGATACTGTTGTGAACTCATTCGAAATTCATGCTGGTGTGATATCTACTGTATTCCAACTTCTCTATGGTTCATACCCTCCGATACTACTCATAGATTCATCAAAATAAGCAAACAACACATAGAAAACAGAATCTGTCAAAAACAGTACAGTCTGTAGTAATCTGTGGGTTTCGAATACTTTTGTCACTCCAAAAATTCTGAAATAAATTGGTGTACCTGAGGAATTTGTCTATTAATCATCTTCAAAAAGAATCAACCTAACCGCACACTCCAGTAATAAATGGCAGCTAATCTTGTGAGCGCAAAATTTCTGTTTTTTACAGCAAGATCGCAAAGACTTCACCCAAGTCTTCCCAAAGGTTCTACTTGGCACAAACACTAATTAAAAAATAAAACCACATATAAAAATAGGCTATATGAATTATTTATTACTAAACAGAAACAAAAAGCAAGAAACAAAAATAAAAATTGGTTTGCCTCCCAACAAGCGCTAACGTTTAACGCCCCTAGCTAGGCATGATGATTTCAATGATGCTCACATAAAAGATAATAATTGAGACATAAAGAGAGCATCATGAAGAATATGACTAGCACATTTAAGTCTAACCCACTTCCTATGCATATGGATTTTTTGAGCAAACAACTTATGGGAACAATAACCAACTTGCATAGGAAGGTAAAACAAGGATAACTTCAAGATTTTCATCACACGGAGAGGAAACTTGATATTATTGCAATATGTAAAAGCATATATTCCTCTTTCATAATAATTTTCAGTAGCATAATGAGTGAAATCAACAATATAACCATCACATAAAGTATTATTTTCATGATGCACAAGCATAGAAATTTTACTACTCTCCACAAAAGCAAAATTCTTCTCATTCGGAATAGTGGGAGCAAATTCAACAAAATAACTATCATGGGATTGAAAATTGAAATCAAGATGACAAATTTCATGGTTATCATTCTTCTTTATAGCATACGTGTCATCACAATAATCATCATAGATAGGAGGCATGCTTTCATCAAAATAAAATTGCACATCAAAACTTGAGGGAGAGAAAATATCATCTTCATCAAACATAGCATCCCCAAGCTTGTGGCTTTGCATATCATTAGCATTATGGGTATTCAATGAATTCATACTAACAACATTTCAATGATGCTCATCATACAAAGATTTTGTGCAAAACATTCTAATGCATTCTTCTACACTTTGGCACAATTATCGGAATCCTTATTTTCATGAAAGACATCAAAAAGATGAAGCATATGAGGTATCCTCAATTCCATTTTTTATAATTTTCTTTTATAAACTAAACTAGTGATAAAACAAGAAACTAAAAGATTCAATTGCAAGATCTAAAGATATACCTTCAAGCGCTAACCTACCCGGCAACGGCGCCAGAAAAGAGCTTGATGTCTACTACACAACCTTCTTCTTGTAGACGTTGTTGGGCCTCCAAGTGCAGAGGTTTGTAGGACAGTAGAAAATTTCCCTCAAGTCGATGACCTAAGGTTTATCAATCTGTGGGAGGTGTAGGATGAAGATGCTCTCTCTCAAACAACCCTACAACCAAATAACAAAGAGTCTCTTGTGTCACCAACACACCCAATACAATGGTAAATTGTATAGGTGCACTAGTTCGGCGAAGAGATGGTGATACAAGTGCAATATGTATGGTAGATATAGGTTTTTATAATCTGAAAATATAAAAACAGCAAGGTAACTAATGATAAAAGTGAGCAAAAACGGTATTGCAATGCGTTGAAACAAGGCCTAGAGTTCATACTTCCACTGGTGCAAGTTCTCTCAACAATAATAACATAATTGGATCATATAACTATACCTCAACATGCAACAAAGAGTCACTCCAAATTCACTAATAGCGGAGAACAAACGAAGATATTGTAGGGTACGAAACCACCTCAAAGTTATCCTTTCTGATCGATCTATTCAAGAGTTTGAAGCTATTCTTTCCATTCAATATATCCTAGAGTTCATACTAGAATAACACCTTAAGACACAAATCAACCAAAACCCTCATACCTAGATACTCCAATGTCACCTCAAGTATCCCTGGGTATGATTATACGATATGCATCACACAATCTCAGATTCATCTATTCAACCAACACAAAGAACTTCAAAGAGTGCCCCAAAGTTTCTACCGGAGAGTCAATATGAAAACGTGTGCCAACCCCTATGCATAAGTTCCCGAGGTCACGAAACTCGCAAGTTGATCACCAAAACATACATCAAGTGGATCACGTGATATCCCATTGTCACCACAGATAAGCACATGCAAGACATACATCAAGTGTTCTCAAATCCTTAAAGACTCAATTTGATAAGATAACTTCAAAGGGAAAACTCAATTCATCACCAGGAGATAGAGGGGGAGAAACATCATAAGATCCAACTATAATATCAATCCTCGTGATACATCAAGATCGTACCGAATCAAGAACACGAGAGAGAGAGAGAGAGATCAAACACATAGCTACTGGTACATACCCTCAGCCCCGAGGGTGAACTACTCCCTCCTCATCATGGAGAGCGTCGGGACGATGAAGATGGCCACCGGAGAGGGATTCCCCCCTCCGGCAGGGTGCCGGAACGGGTCTAGATTTTTTTTTGGTGGCTATAGAGGCTTGCGGCAGCGGAACTCCCGATCTAGGTTTCTTTCTGGAAGTTTGGGGTTATATAAGAGGTGTTGGAGTCGGAACAAGTCAGGGGGTCCCTGAGGCGGCCATGAGGTAGGGGCGCGCCCAGGGGGGTAGGGCGCGCCCCCCACCCTCGTGGTGGCCTCGGGACTCTTCTAGCCCATCTCCGGTACTCCGTGGGCTTCTTCTGGTCCAAAAATGATCTCCATGAAATTTCAGGTCAATTGTACTCCGTTTGGTTTTCCTTTTTTGTAAAACTCGAAAACAAGGGGAAAAAACTGGCACTGGGCTCTAGGTTAATAGGTTAGTCCCAAAAATCATAAAAAATAGCATATAAAACATCCTAGATGGATAATATAATAGCATGGAACAATCAAAAATTATAGATACGTTGGAGACGTATCAAAAAGTGCATAGTTATGAAGATATCTAAGGCAATGATCATGAATATAGGCATCACGTCCGTGTCAAGTAGATCGAAACGATTCTGCATCTACTACTATTACTCCACACATCGACCACTATCCAGCATGCATCTAGAGTATTAAGTTCATAAGAACAGAGTAACACATTAAGCAAGATGACATGATGTAGAGGGATGAACTCAAGAAATATGATATAAACCCCCTCTTTTTATCCTCGATGGCAACACTACAATACGTGCCTTGCTGCCCCTACTTTCAATGGGAAAGGACACCGCAAGATTGAACCCAAAACTAAGCACTTCTCCCATTGCAAGAAAGATCAATCTAGTAGGCCAAACTAAACCGATAATTCGAAGGGACTTGAAAAGATATCAAAACATGCATATAAGAATTTAGAGAAGAACCAAATAATATTCATAGATAATCTTGTTCATAAATCCACAATTCATCGAATCTCGGCAAACACACCATAAAAGAGTATTACATCGAATAGATCTCCAAGAACATCGAGGAGAACTTTGTATTGAGAATCAAAGAGAGAGAAGAAGCCATCTAGCTAATAACTATGGACCCGAAGGTCTGTGGTAAACTACTCCCGCTTCATCGGAGAGGCAATGGTGTTGATGTAGAAGCCCTCCGTGATCGATTCCCCCTCCGACTGATCGCCGGAAAAGGCCCCAAGATGGGATCTCACGGGTACAAAAGGTTGCGGCGGTGGAAAAGTGGTTTCGTGGCTCTCTGCGATGTTTCTAGGGTATAAGAGTATATATAGGTGAAAGAAGTACGTCGGTGGAGTTACGAGGGGCCCGAGGGTGGGGGCGCGCCTACCCCCATTGGGCGCGCCCTCCTTCCTCGTGGAGTTCCAGACTTCGACTCCAAGTCTTCTGGATTGCTTTCGGTCCAAGAAAGATCATCACGAAGGTTTCAGTCCGTTTGGACTCCGTTTGGTATTCCTTTTCTGCGAAACTCTAAAATAGGCAAAAAATGGAAACTGGCACCGGGCCTCCGGTTAATAGGTTAGTCCCAAAAATAATATAAAAGAGCATATTAAAGCCCATTAAACATCCAAAACAGATAATATAATAGCATGGAACAATCAAAAATTATAGATATGTTGGAGACGTATCACCTGGCTAGTCATAATGGACAGGGTTAACACTAAAGACATGATACAGCGCAGGCATTGGAAAAGTCATGATGGGCCTGAATGTGTCCTTTACCCGACTGGTGCACTTGCGGACAGGAACGATCTCTTCTTTCAGTGTAACTTCAGTGTGCGTGTATGGAATTATCTTCAGGTTGTTTGAATGGATAGCAATGAGATGGTGCAAATTGCTTTGCATGCCACGAAGGATTTCAATAAGCCATTCTTCTCTTAGGTGTTTTTTCTTGCATGGTGGAATGTTTGGAAAGTCAGAAACGATAGGGCTTTTAGACATATCAGGCCAACTTTCAGGCAATGGAGGAATGGTTTCATCCATGACATTACCCTCTCACCCATAGGATCAAAAGAAGATACAAAGATGCACTGCTTAAGTGGATTAACTTCCTGCCTCCTTGATGAGGCTCCTAGATTTAGTCTTTAGGTATAGCACCCCTTCTTCTATTTAGCTTTGTATAGTTCTTTTTTTTCTCTTGTAGCTCATCTTGAGGAACCTTTTGTAATTTGTTCTCTCAAGTGTAATCAAATGCTGTCGGGTGTAAGCCCTGCAGTCTTCAAGGTCAAAAACAAAAGAACTATACAAGTATACATTACATATGAAAGATTATTAAATCGATAAAATAGAGCCTCAATTTGCAGAATCATAAGTTCACACCACATACTGATAAGTTACACCATGCTTAGGCAAACCAATCTACTAACGAAGTTGAGTTCAAATACATTAGTCTCTCTTTACAATGCATGTCTTAGTATCGGAATGAAAATTATGATATCTGGATTTCAATGTTTAAACCAATGCACAATTTTTAATTTGATAAGCATGTAGGCATCTCATTTGCACCAAATCAAACCATGTGAATCTGGACGAGCATGTTAGGTAATCGAATCATGCGTAAAAGTATAATCAACAACATTTTTGGTTCTTCAAATTATTAAACCTAACATGCAAGCCACATTTTCTATGCCCTAGAAGTTTCCATGACACTACTAGGGAAAAGCCTATACATAGAATCTTATCAGTAGCGCGCTTTAAACCAAGGCGCTGCTGCTAATTAGCAGTAGCAAGCTCAAGAATAACTCGCTGCTGAAATTAATGTAGCAGTAGCGCGCCAGCTCAAAGACGCGCTACTGCTATAATTCCCACGAGGCCGCCGCGAGGCTAGCTATAGCAGCAACGCGTTATAACGACGGGCGCTACTGCTACGTAGCATAGTAGCAGCGCATTTCGCCAATAAGCGCTACTGCTAAGTTTACTACAAAAATTTAGTCCCACCTCGCTCTGTGAAGAGAGTTTCTACCACCTTAAATATGTTACTTCTCAAACTTTGACAAGCACTTGGTCTTCATTGAACTCTATGTGTAGAATTTGTGGCTGCAATATGAGTCTTCACTTGTTCCTAAACCAGTGAGGACTCATATTGACAAATCAGATTGTACACAAAAAGATCGTTGATGATCAATGTATTTTTGATACATTGAACTATAAGCCTATTTTTACATGCTGACACATAGCAGTAGCGCTTCTTTGTGAAAGGCCTTTCTGCTATGTAGTTTAGCAGTAGTGTCTTTCTCTATAGCGCGCTACTGCTAAGCCATTCCATCTCCCACCCTATCTCCTCTATCCGATCCACTCACAGTCACACACTCACTGGATCCCTCTCAATCCCCCACGCCGGTCCTCCCCCGTCGCCTCTCCTCCCTCTGCATCGCCGTTACCTCCTCCTCCAGGCTGGACTCGGTACTAGCCTCCTCCTCCGTCCTCGCTCTCCACTCGCCGCTGGCCGGCCCCTCCTCGCTCCACCTTCCTCCTCCATCCTCCCTCCACTGGCCGCCGGCCGGCCCCTCCTCGCTCCGCCTTCCTCCTCCGTCCTCCCTCCACTGGCCGCCGGCCGGCCCCTCCTCCTCCTTGCTGGACTCGGTACCGGCCTCCTCCTCTGTCCTCCCTACATTTTGATTTAGTTGATTTAGTAGGCTAGTTGATTTAGAACATTTTGATTTAGTTGATTTAGTAGGCTATTTGATTTAGTTGATTTAGTAGGCTAGTTCATTTAGTTGATTTAGAACATTTTGATTTAGTTGATTTAGTAGGCTAGTTCATTTAGTTGATTTAGTACGCACCATTTTCATTTAGTTGATTTAGAACATTTTCATTTAGTTGTTTTAGTTACTTTTTGGCAAAATGTAGGTGGTACCTTGTCATCTAATATGTTACTAGATCTTAGGATTATAATTGTCCATCAAATTGCTTCTCGCGGAAGAACCAAAAATATCTCATGCTACTATTTTTCTTTCCTGTGAAGTGGATCGTTAATCCTTTGCTCATATTGCTTTAGGAAAAATGGCGCCACCACCACCACCACTATGTCGACTATGCAAGTCAAGGTGCGCCAGCAGCCTTGCAACTGGCAAGTTGTTCGGCATCTATTTCCAGCCGGGTTTTCGTCATGCGCGGTAAGAAATTAGATGAAATGTAATAACTATTTTATTTTTAGTGTTGGCATTACTGCATTGTGTCATTTTGCTTATTTTACATAGATCGTCCCATGCAATGTGAGGTTGAAATTCAACAAGCTGACATGAGACACTGTGACATTTGAGGCTCCTGGGGGGCTGTACACTATGGAGGTCAAGAAAGGATGCAATATGTCGCAGGTTGGAGGAGATGGATGGGCCCGTTTCGTCGCTCGCATGCGTCTTACTGGTGGTGAGTTGATCAGCTTCTCCTTCAGAGCAGAAAGACCCAAGTTGGCTGTCATTTATCTCAACCTGGTGGAAGATGATGAGGATGACGAAGATGATGAAGATGATGAAGATAATGAGGACCCACTCGATGAAGATGATGAGGACCCACTTCATGAAGCCATCGTAGCTCAAAGAACAAGGCTGAGCGAGGAGGAGGTGTCCAACATATGGGACATAATTCCGCCACGTGCTGACTTTGTCGGGGTGCCATTTGTGACCCGCCTGACAAATACCATGGTTGATTGACATGATATGGTATGTTATACTTACAAATGCAAATTATCCAATGAAATACTTAGTGTACAGTCCAATGATATGGTATGTTATGTGGAATCTAGTCGATGATATGTTTTAGTGTAGAGTTCGATCACATGCTTATTAGTGTAGAATCTAAGGAAACTATTAATAGTGTAGATAATCCATATGTACTTATTTGCGAGGCTATTTATTAATTGAAATGTTTTTCTTATTCAGAAATTGGCAAAGAGCATATATGTGAGTTATGGTATCGAGCCTGATGAAGAAGGCTCAGCTGGACTACGCCTTACTACAAGGGGCTCCGTCACAACCTGTACTTACCGCGTGGACACGGACGGTCGCACACACTTAAACTCGGTTGGGTGGAAGAAATTCCTCGATGGCAAGAATCTTCGTGTTGGACAGGCCATCCTAATTACTATCAGGAACACCAACCGCCCAGGCTTGAGGATGATGATTGTCTTTGATATCATCTAGAACTACATATGTGTGTGTGGATATATCATCTAGAACTACATATGTGTGTGTGGCTATATCAGCTAGAACAACATATGATGATCGTTGTCGATATCATCTAGAACTACATATGATGATCGCCGTTGATATGACCTTGTACTGCTTGAGGATGCATGTTGACTATGCATTAAATTGTTATGTAGTACTCCCTTCGTTCCAAATTACTCGTCATGGTTTGAACTAAAACCACGACGAATAATTTGGAACGAAGGGAGTACTACCCAGTAATGGTTTATGAATTTGATATCTACTAGCAGTACCTAGTATCTAGTATCTGAAAGGGAAACTGAAAGGGAAAGGGGTACGGGGGGAAAATGATGAAAGATGTAGCAGTAGCGAGGGACTGCGAAATCGCTACAGCTAAGTAATAGTAGCGCGTTCATAAAAAGCGTTGCTGATATCGTCAACTGTAGTAGCGCGGGTAAGGACCGCGCTACTACTATAAGTTAGCTGTAGCGCCTTATTAGTAGTGCGGCCACCCGCGCTGCTACTAGCCTCAAAACCCGCGCTACTACTAGGGTTTTCCCTAGTAGTGTGAATATGACTGCCTAATATACACTATAAATCGCTATAAAAATATTTGTTAGTGTGTCTATAATTTATAAATCCTTATCATAATATTCAATATAATATTAAACTATATATAAACACATGCATGTATATGCAAATGTGTATACACAACATCGTTTAGGCAATATTAGAAAAATAAATATGAAAGATTGTCTTAACAATAAACAAATTTTTTGGTCCATCATAATTTTTTTCATTTTGTAGAATTAAAATTTTCAATTATATACATTACAGTTGCATACCAATGAATAATATAACTGTTATTTGAAAACATTTTATGTGGCTAAGTGATAAAAAATATTAATTACAACTGTAATATGGTACACTTAGTTTAAAATAAATATAAAAGTTTAATATGAAAAACAATTGTTTTACATCGCCCCGGGCCCAAAAATACTCTGGACTGGTTCTGCGAGTTGGACCGGAACACCAAGGAGTTTATCTCGAGTTGGATGATTAGTAGGTGGGAGAGAGGAATGAAGTGCATCGACCTAGCATAGTCCTCTACCGAAGCATTTCTCCATAAAGTTGTCAGATGACTTTAAATATCAGAATAAATACATGATATGTGTGCATGAATCTCGAACCGAGATGGAAGGCTCAGCCATGCGTGGGATATCCCTTGCATGGTAGAATCACTTTTCTCCACTATACCGTTACTCAAGTAAATGTTGCCCAAACCAACTCATCACTTGCAAAAGAAAAAGGAAAAAACAAACAAACTAACCCGGGCCGTTGCCTGTGAAAATTGCCGAAAAAGTGCGGGAAGGAATGGAATTGGGGTCGCGTGCTTTCCCCCCGTTGGCGGTGGTTGCGAAATCTATTGCTCGCTCCAATGGACGGACACAAGGCCGCCGCTCGCGTGCAGGAGCCCTCCCTCCTGCAGCCAACAACCAGTAGTACTGACTTTTCACCCCATACATGCCAACTGTGAATTTCTTTCTTTTTCAACAAGCAAGTTGAACGATACTACTACATGCACAGTGAATTACCCCTAAAAACCTGACAGTGAATCGGAATAAGTGGTGGACGTAACGAACATTTAACAGAAAAGGATGCCACTTGGGCTCTCCCTGATTCGGCGAATCCCCGGATCTAGTGCATCCCACGCCTATATAAATACACATTGCACACCGCCGGTTCATAGGGCTCCCATCTCAACCGCCACAACAATCCAAAACCCAGCAACCCCTCCCCAAGCACAAGCAGCATGGAGTCCATGCTGGCAGTACTTGCTGCACAACCAAGCAATGAAGAGCTCATGGCGGCGATAGCAAAGTAGCAGCGCCACGACGGGAGCGGCATCTCCCTCGGTGACGGCCTCATCTCCACGACCGGTGTGTCGGCCAGCAACCAGATCGCCCCAACCTCGAGTGACTCATCTCACTCCCTCGCCAAGGTCGTCATCGAGGATGAGGATGAGGATGTCCTCCGCTTGGTGGATGTGGATCTCCCCGTCACCGAGGGAGCGCGAGGGGAGGCAGAGGTACACGATCCCGCAGCATACGCAAAAGCTATGGTCGCAGACCACTGCCGACGAGTGGACCTCTCGGAGCTGTTCGCACGGAAGCTCCACCAGGGGTGCGGCGGATCCGTCGCCATAGCCGCGCGCATCACCGCCTCCGAGCTGGCTGGGCAAAAGGGGCGACCGCCCCGGGCCCCAAGAGGGGAGGGGCCCAGCTAAAACTTATACTAGTAAGAACTATACAAGTATACATTACATCTGAAAGATTATTAAATCGATAAAATAGAGCCTCAATTTGCAAAAACATAAGTTCACACCACATACTGATAAGCTATACCATGCTTAGGCAAACCAATCCGAACTAGGGAAGTTGAGTTCAAATATATTAGTCTCTCTTTATAATGCATCACTACAAGAAATATGTCAACTAGTGACCTTCTGTCAGTGACTTTGGAAGAATTGGTCATAGATATACGACCATTTGAGATCAATTGGTCAAAAGCTGTTCGGGGGGCTCCAAACCCTCAACTATATCGACCATTTTGGTCAGAAAGGTCATAATTTCCTTACACTAAATGGTCATAAAGCAGACAGCACTGGTATGCTACCTTATTTCTAGCTGATCACGACCAATATAGATGGTCATAACCTTGTAAATTGTGGTGGATTGTTATGACTAGGCGCCACCTCATCAGTTTTGCCTATGTGTCATGTCCATGTGTCAATTTTTTCCCTATGTTGTGAAGCAACCTATATTTCTGTCATTCCCAAAATTCCCCAAAAAATCTCATAAAATTCTTTGGGTCATATCTTCGTCAAATATGTAAAAATCCTTCCTTGCCTAGTTCAAAAATAATTCAACAATATTCGTTTTCCTATTCTGTTCACAATAATACTTTGTGAAGTGTTATTTATATATTCTTGATTGCCCTCAAAAATTTTGGGCACTCTTTCCTATCCAAATCATTGCCTCATGACAAAATTCAGCTCCATTCGCCCAGTAAATCATCCTTGGCAAATTTCCAAAGTTTTTTTTCCACCTAGAAGCGTTGTGAAGGAAGTACCATTTTATATATCCAAATGACATGAAATTTATACGGTTCCTTCATATGCCCAAATTATCACCCTCCTCCAAATTTTAGCTCAGTCAAATCATCTATGTGAGCCGAGGTTCAATTTATATTTGGCACATTGCAAAGCAAGTGTTATCCAGATCCCTCCTATTACCCTCAAACTTTTTGGGCACTCTTCCATACCCAAATCATTGCCACATGATAATATTCAGCTCCATTTTCCTGGTAAATCTTTCTCAGGAAATTTCCAAAGTTTCTATCTCGAGAGAAGCTTTGTGAAGTAAGTACTAGCTAGGCTTACCCAAATGATCTGAAAATTTACCAGGGCATGACCATACCTATGTAACTTACCTACACCAAATTTGAGCTCATTTCATTTATCCAATTTCTCTCGCTAATTTTCCCAAGTTTCTGTCCAGGGAATAGCATTGTGATGGAAGTACCACTTTGGCATGCCCAAATTGTATTAATTTTCTACAGTGCTTTCCTATGCCCAAATAACCATCCCCCACCAAATTTCAGCTCAATCCATTCATTATTTTGAGCCCAGCTTCAACATTCATATTTCTATCCAGTGTGGTACATTGCAAAGCAAGTACCACCTAGGCTCCTCCATTTGAGCTAAAAAATTGCGTAGACAGTCTTCTTAGTAGATGATCATCCTCCGCCAAAACTCATGCCCATTGGCCACGTGCATTTCCCGTATTGCTAATAAAACACTTGGCTGCTAATTCATGTTTGAGCATAGTTCGGTCTCCTCGTGAGAATCTTATGTTGTAATTTTCTTCCTAGCACCTGCCTGGGGAGTACCCAACTCCCTAGACATGCCTAGGCTGCCTAGAACACATGGCAACGCCATAGCCACGCGGTGACCACGCGACGCGCATGCGAGTTTACGCGCTCCGGAGTTGGGGCCCTCGTCCACCATCCAAACCTCGATGTATCGCTACCAAACCATGTATTTATGATTAAATAGATACTTATATACCTATAAATGATTTTTGTAAAAAATAAAGAGCAAATTATAAGGTATATGTAGTTCAAAATTGACCCGCTTCCTGCTGAATCGGCAGAAATTTGTATTTTTCACAAGTGGTGGATCAAAACTTCTGACACCCAACCATTTTGTCAATTATGCATTAAATATGGCCTAATATTTAAGAAAAATGATTTGTTCCAATTTTGCAACAAATATATGGTAGCTCCTTCACAAAAAAACTCATTTTGGGCATTCAAAAAATGGAAAATGAATTTCCGTGCAAAGAAAATGAGAACTCACTTAGGCAACATTGTTTGGAATTCCAAGATGCACCATTGTGCACAATATGAGATCATTTGAACAAACTATGCCATGAATGTGTCCATAAGATTGATCATTTGGCTTGAAAACCCTGAATCTTCACGCATGATAGCTCATTTCTGAGAACACTTTTTTAAAATAACTGTCGTATTACAAGTTTATTATTTTTCCTAGAAACTTGGTCACATATAGTGACACAATGCAAAGGTTTTCCAATTTTTTGATTTTTTTGAATTTTTTATGCCCATTTCGAAATGCGATCAAAACAGCGGGTTTGACCGTTCCTAGCTAGTGGTTGAATCTTGGAAAACTTTTGATGTTTCTCTGATTAAATAGATACTTATGTACCTATAAAAGATTTTTTGAAAAAAATAAAGAGCAAACTATGAGGTAGCTATAGTTCAAATTTGACCCGCTTCCTGCTAAACCGACGGGAATTTGTCTTTTTCACCAGAGGTGGATCAAGGCTTTTGACACCCAACCATTTGGTCAATTGTGAATCAAATATGGCCTAGTATTTTATAAAATTGATTTGGTCCAATTTTGCAACAAATATATGATAGGTCCTTCACAAAAAGAACTCAATTCGGGCACTCGAGAAATGGAAAATGAATTTTTCGTGCAAAGAAAATGAAAACTCCCTTAGGCAACATTGTTTGGAATTCCAAGATGCACCCTTGTGCACAATATGAGGTCATTTGAACAAACTATGCCATGAATGTGGCCATAAGATTGATCATTTGGCTTGAAAACCCTAAATCTTCACGCATGATATCTCATTTCTAAGAACACTTTTTTAAAATAATTGCCGTATTACAAGTTTATTATTTTTCCTGGAAACTTGGTCACATATAATGACACAATGCGAAGGTTTTCCAATTTTTTGAATTTTTTTTTGAATTTTTTATGCCCGTTTCTAAATGGGATCAAAATAGCGGGTTTCACCGTTCCTAGCTAGTGGTTGAATCTTGGAAAACTTTTGATGTTTCTCTGATTAAATAGATACTTATGTACCTAGAAATGATTTTTGGAAAAAAATAAAGAGCAAACTATGAGGCAGCTGCAGTTCAAATTTGACCTGCTTCCTGCTGAATTAGCAGGAATTTGTCTTTTTAGCAGAGGTGGATCAAAAAATTTGAGACCCAACCCTTTGGTCAATTGTGCATTAAATATAGCCTAATATTTTATAAAATTGACTTGGTCCAATTTTGCAACAAATATATGGTAGGTCCTTCACAAAAAAACTCATTTTGGGCACTCACAAAATGGAAAATTGATTTTTCGTCCAAAGAAAATGAAAACTCCCTTAGGCAACATTGTTTGCCATTCCAAGATGCACCCTTCTGCACAATATGAGATCATTTGAATAGACTATGCCATGAATATGGCCAATTCATCGGTCATTTGGCTTGAAAGCCATGCAACTTCACATATGGTAGCTTATTTTTGAGAAGAATTTTTTAAGGTATTTACAGTATTGCGAGTTTGTTATTTTTCCTGGACACTAGGTCACATATAGTTACACAATGCAAAAGCTTTCCATTTTTTTATTTTTTTGAATTCTTTATGCCGATTTCAAAACACGGTCAAAACCGCGGGCATCATCGTTCTTACCTACTATGGAATCTTACTAAACTCATAGTGTTTCTCTAATGAAATATATACATGTGTACCTAAAAATTATTTTTGGAAAAAATAATGAGCAAACTATGAAGTAGATGTAGTTCAAATTTGATCCGATTCGTCCTAATTTGGTACAAGTTGGTTTAAATGGCTAAAAACCTAGAAAGGTCGAAAATGCATACAAGTTGGTTATCATCCATAAAATGTGGTATAACTTGAGTGAAAATTTTTGTGGTGCGATTTTGCAAAATATTATTGGTAGTTGCTTCATAAACCCCTTTGTTTTTAGTACTTGGAGACTATTTCAAACGATACATATCTCAAACCAATCAGGACGTCTCCCCCGGATCACCCTCCTGTAGGCGATCTGAGCCGTCCACACCGTCCTGATCCAATGTCTCCTCACCTCTCCTACCTCCCTCGATCCCCTTCCCTCCTGTCGGTGTCAAAACCGGCGGATCTCGGGTAGGGGGTCCCGAACTTTGCGTCTAGGCCGGATGGTAACAGGAGGCAAGGGACATGAAGTTTTACCCAGGTGAAAGGGCATTTCCCTACTTTATGTTTTGGATGATGATGACAACCCTTTATGGTCTAATCGTGTGCTATATGTTTCAGGTTCTCGATGCTTAGGCTTACATCGGATTGCTATTGCCTCTCGAAGGAAAAGATCGAAGACGTGTCCTCCACGCTTTTATTTTCTTTGGTCATAGAGTACCCGTACTATCAAGAGGGAATCCTCATTAGGAAGCTCTGGGGGAATCAGTTCACGTACACTTTTCTCACCCTCTCTTTGCCTTCCTCAGGTGTGTGTGGGAGAGAAAGTTTTCCTTGCCTCTTCCCCTCTTTTCTGCTCACTGTTTCTGCCCAGCGGTTGTACCGCTCTCTGGAGCGGTTGTACCGCTGGGTCTTGTCGCTCACCAGCTTTGCTCGAGCGGTTGTACCGCTGCCTCCGGGCGGTGGTACCGCCACCATTCTCTGCAACAGCTGGGGCGGTGGTTCCGTCCATGCACCGCTCAAGTATCGCTCTCGCTTCTGGTTTGATGCGGTTCTTGGGTGGTAGTGGCCCGGTTGGTCCGGTCTTTCCACGATGACCGGTACCACCGGTGGTCCGAGCGGTTCTTCCGCTCTGTACTTAGCCGCCCAAGAGCTCAAGGCCATGCGGTTGTTCCGGCCAGGCACCGCCCAAGTACCGGTCAAGCTCCTGTTTTGATGCGGTGGTTGTGCGGTAGCCAGGCGGTTAGTCCGGTTATTTTTCTTAGCCGGTACTACCGCCCGCCTGTCCGGTTGTACCGCTTGGTAGGGTTCTGCAGTTACACCGTGAGTCCCGGTTGTACCGGGACGAGGACCGGTTGTACCGCTGCAGTGCAAAAAATGCAGTAACGGTTGGAAATGTGGGGTGACTATTTAAGGGGGCTTCTCCCACCTACCACTCCCACCTTTGACCTCTCTCACTCCACCATTAATGCCCTTCAAGCTCTCTTGCCCGATCTCTATCTCTAGCCACTCAAACTTGTTGATTTGCTAGGGATTGAAGGAGGAGACCTAGATATACACTTCCACCAAAGGATATTTGCTTCCCCCATACTTTCTTGTGTGGATTTTGTTACTCTTGGGTGTTTGAGCACCCTAGATGGTTGAGGTCACCTCGGAGCCACATTCCATTGTGGTGAAGCTTCATGGTTTTTGTTGGGAGCCTCCAATTAAGTTGTGGAGAGAGCCCCAACCTTGTTTGTAAAGGTTCGGTCGCCACCTTCAAGGGCACCAATAGTGGAATCACGGCATCTCGCATTGTGTGAGGGCGTGAGGAGAATACGGTGGCCCTAGTGGCTTCTTGGGGAGCATTGTGCCTCCACACCGCTCCAATGGAGACGTACTTCCTCTCAAAGGGAAGGAACTTCGGCAACACATCCTCGTCTCCACCGTCTCCACTCTTGGTTATCTCGTGCCTTTATTTGAGCAAGCTTACTTGTTTCATATCTCTTGCTTGCTTGTGTACCTATCCTCGTTGCATCATATAGGTTGCTCACCTAGTTGCATATCTAGACAACCTACTTTGATTCAAAGTTTAAATTGTTAAAGAAAAGCTAAAAAATTGTTAGTTGCCTATTCACCCCCACCCCCCCCCTCTAGTCAACCATATCGATCCTTTCAATTGGTATCAGAGCCTCGTCTCTTTATTAAGGACTTTACCATCCAAAGAGTATGGTTGATACCGTAGACGGTGTGGAGGAACACTCCGGTGTGAATCTGATCTCGTCTATGGGAGATGGGGGAACTTTGATCTCTCGTGAGGAGTTCAATGTGGCCTTGGAGACATTGAAAACCTCCATGACGACCGAAGTCGAAAGCATGTTTACTAAATTTCTTGAGGGGCTTAAACTATCCACCGCACCGTTGAAAGTGGGTGATCCCGCCAACAAGGTGACAGATGCTATCCCCGACAAGGGGGAAGCTAGTAGTGAAAAGGCTCCTTCTTCTAGTGGCAAGAATGGCACTGGCATCTTTGCCCATGTGGAACCACCACTTTTTTATGGTGGACCGGTTCCTTCCACTCATTTGAATCATGCCGGTCATCCCCCTAAGATTGTGAAAAATGAGGATTTTGATTCTTGGGTTTACCACTTTAAACATCATTTAAATCATGTGAACACTAACCTTTGGAGAATCATTGAAGAAGGTTTCTATCCACATGATCCAAGCAACTTCACTCCTCGAGAAGCCGCGGACAATCAATTCAATGAGAATGCTCTCTTCATCATTCAAGATGCTATTCCACCCGAAGACCTACCTCATCTTTGTCCTTTCGCCTTGGCCAAAGATGCATGGCATTGTGTCGTGTCTCTCTACCGGGGAAGCGCAAGCATTCAACGCTCCAACTATGAAGTGGTACAAGATGAGGCCGATGAGTTTGCAATGAAGGAATATGAAGAACCTCGTGAGCTCTATCGGAGAGTAACCAAACTCGCGGTCTCACTACGAGATCACGAGAGCAAGGACACAGATGACAATTGGATCAAGCGCAAATTCCTCAAGGCAATGATGCCCTATCACAAGGCCATGTCCTCCATCATTCGTCAAAGACCGGACTTCCACACTTTGACCTCAAGCGAAGTGTTGGATGAGTTTGTGGCCATGAACATTTTGGACAAGACCGCCGACAATGCGGTGCTCCGTTCTCAATGGGCAAAGAAGCCTAACCTTGCATTGAAGGCCAAGCTCATCGTGGAAGACGAAGAAGAGGAAGAAGAGGAGAGCAACCCCGAAGATATGAAGTATGCATATCATGAACACATGGCACTTGCTTCAAGGCAATTTTGGAGCAAGAAAAACTCGAGGCCAAACTTTAGCAAAAACAACTCGAGTGGTACAAGGGGCAAGCAACGTGTAAGGACTTGCTACAATTGCGGAAACGTGAGTCATTTCATTGCGGAATGCCCGTATGAGAAGAGGGAAGACAATGGTGGCAAGCTCATCCGAAAGGACAAGGCCAAGTCGTTCCCCAACAAGAACAACTTCTCCAAGAAGACTCCTCCCAAGGCTTTGCTTGTGCAAGAAGAGTACAATGAGGATGATGACGATGATGAAGATGATGAGTCGGTTGCCATGGCCTCCATTGCCATTGCAACAACGTCACGGGTGTCTCTCTTCGACTCACCCAACGAGAGCATCACCGCCAAGTGCCTCATGGCTAAAGCCACCAACAAGGTAACCTCCAACATCAAAACTACCATCATTAATCATCCTTCCCCGATGGATTGCATTAATGAACTTGAGGGAGCTAATGTGGAGGCTAACGAGTTTGAGGCCTTTATGGGCAAACTCAAGGGAAAATCCAAGAAGCACTTTGTTGCTCTCTTGGAACAACTTGGTGAAGCCAATGACATGATCGAGGCTCACGAGGACACCATCTCTAAGATGGAAGGGCATAGTCGTGACTATGCCGATGAGATCTCGGATCTTTCCAATGCTCTTGAGGAAGAGCATGGTCTTCGTTTGGCTCTTGAGGAGTCACACAACGTTGATCATGCTAAGTTAAAGAAATATTATGATCATGACCTCATTGTTTCTCGTGTGCTAAATTCCAAGAAGGCCAAACTCGGGGTTGATCTTGCTAGACTCAAAGAGGAGTTTGATATACTTGACAAGGCCCACAAGGCCTTGAAGGGTATTCACGCTAGTCTCAAGGAGTCTCATGATCAACTCCAAGTGAAGCTAACTAAGGAGAAAGCAACTTTTCCTCATATGGTTTTAATTGATAATGCAAATGCTACTAACCCGTGTTGTGAGCATATACATCTTGTTGAGGAAAATGCTAAGTTGAAGGAGCAACTTGAGAGAGGTCTTGCGACTTGCATACAAGGCAAGAAGAACCTCAACGATCTCTTGATCAACCAAAAGGGAGTTGTGGCCAAGGAAGGGGTTGGGTACGTGCCCGACTCCAAGAACAAGAAGAAGAATGACAAGACCAAACGACCTCCTCCTCTCATACAAACCTTTGTGAGGGAGGGAGAGAGTGCCCCCGAGGAGAAGAAGAAGAACAATGTCAAGAAGGGCAATGTCACCCCTCCCAACAAAGCCGGCGATTTTAATCCTTCTTATGTGTTATGCCGTGCTAGTGATGGGCATGTTTATGCCAAATTTGTTGGTTCTCTTCATGAATACATTGAATGGTCTATTTGGGTTCCTAAGACCCTTGTTACTAACATCAAAGGACCCATTACAAAATGGGTACCTAAAACCAAGCATTTATCTCTTGTAGGTGTTTGCTTCTGGTGGTGGATCATGGTTGCTTGATAGCGGAGCTACAAATCATATGATCGGAAGCAAGGACTTGGTGGTGGACATGCACAAGGTTCCATCTATGCCCACCAATGTCGAGTGGGGTGACGCCTCATCTTCTAAGGTATTGGGACTTGGCAAGGTGGTCATCTCTCATGATCTCACGATCGAGAAGGTCATGCTTGTTGAGTCCCTTGCATACAATTTACTTTCCGTTCGTCAACTTGCAATCATGGGCTTTGCCACTTTCTTTGATATCGATACCGTGGCCCTCTTGTGGAGCAAGACTCTTAAAGTAGCCTTTGTTGGGCATGTCGAGAACGGTCTATATGTGATTAACTTTTCAGAGCGACCCACTAAGACTGCGACATGCCTAATGGCTAAAGTTGATGTGGGATGGCTTTGGCATCGCCGTTTAGCCCATGTCAATATGAGATCTTTGCAAAGTCTCCTCAAGGGGGACCATGTCCGTGGACTAACGAATGTTAGTTTTGCTAAAGATCGTGCTTGCAGTGCCTGTATCGAAGGAAAGCTACATGAGAAGGCTCACCCTCCCATGACTATCATTTATTCAAAGAGGCCTTTGGAGCTCCTTCACATGGATCTCTTTGGGCCTCCATCCTTCGATAGTCTTGGAGGTAGGAAGTATTGCTTGGTGATTGTGGATGACTACTCAAGGTACACGTGGGTGTATTTCTTCAAGAGGAAGAGCAAGACCCAACAAACCGTCATTGACTTTGCAAATGAAGCACAACGTCAACACAATGCAAAGATCTTGACAATAAGAAGTGACAACGGCACCGAGTTCAAGAACTACACCTTGGATGAATTTCTTAGTGATGAGGGAATCAAGCATCAATTTTCCGCACCATACACCCCTCAACAAAACAGTGTTGCGGAAAGGAAGAACCGGACGTTGATGGATGCGGCAAGGACCATGATGGCGGAGTTCAAGTCTCCGTACAACTTTTGGGCCGAAGCCATCAACACCGCGTGTCATGCATCCAATCGGCTCTACCTCCGCAAGGGCTTGAACAAGACTCCATATGAGATACTCACCGGTAACAAGCCCAACCTCAAGTACTTCCGGGTATTCGGGTGTAAGTGTTTCATTCTCAAGAAAGGTGTTAGGTTGTCTAAATTTGAGGCTAGAGCTCATGAGGGCATATTTGTTGGTTATGCTACAAACTCTCATGCTTACCGTGTCCTCAATAAATCCACGGGACTTATTGAGGAGACGTGTAATGTGGAGTTTGATGAGAATAACGGCTCCCAAGTGGAGCAAAGTGGAACTTGTGATGTAGGTGATGAAATTCCTCCTCAAGCCATAAGAAGAATGGGTGTTGGTTTTATCCTACCCATTGAGGAACCCCTTGTGGCCGAAGGAGAAGGACAATGCTCCACTCAAGTGGAGCCATCACCAACCCAAGGCCCACACGCTTCCGAAGAACAAAGTGAAGGCCCTCAACCTCATGAACAAGACCAAGGGCAAGATCATACTCAAGACGGTGTTGACACACCAAGTGATGCCCAAGGTCAAGTTCTCTCCCCCGAGCAAGTTCAAGATCAAGAACAAGTTCATGACGGCGCTCAAGATGATCAAGTAACTGCTCCTCAACTCACCACCGAGGAGGAATTAGAGCGTCGTGCCGCCAAGATTGCATCCAAGCTCTCCACCAAGTATCATCTCATGACGAATGTGCTTGGAAGCTTAAGAAAGGGGGTAAGCACTCGTAGACAATTAGCAAATTATTGTGAGCATCACGCGTTTGTCTCTTGTGTGGAACCCCACAAGGTCTATGAGGTGCTAGAAGATCCGGATTGGCTCAATGCCATGCACGAAGAACTCAACAACTTCGAGCACAACAAAGTGTGGAGATTGGTGCCAAGGCCAACAGGGAACCACAATGTCATTGGAACCAAGTGGATATTCAAGAACAAGCAAGATGCCCATGGGATTATCATTCGCAACAAGGCTCGTTTGGTAGAACAAGCCTACTCCCAAGTCGAGGGTATCGACTACGGTGAAACCTTTGCTCCCGTTGCTCGTCTTGAATCCATTCGCATGTTAATTGCACATGCTTCTCATCATAATTTTAAGTTACAATAAATAGATGTGAAGAGTGCTTTTCTTAATGGTCCCATTAATGAATTGGTTTAAGTCAAGCAACCCCCCGGGTTCGAGGATCCCTACTTTCCCGATCATGTGTATCAACTCGATAAGGCGCTCTATGGCCTTAAACAAGCCCCACGTGCGTGGTATGACCACCTTACCGAGTTGTTACAAGACCGTGGTTTTGAAGTTGGGCTAATCGACCCCACTCTTTTTACTAAGAAGGTCAAAGGGGAGTTGTTTGTGTGCCAATTATATGTTGATGATATTATCTTTGGTTCTCCTAACAAAGCTTTCAATGAGGAATTTGCCGCTCTCATGACCTCAAAGTTCGAGATGTCCTCCATGGGAGAGTTGAAGTTCTTTCTAGGGTTTGAAGTGAAGCAAAGAAGAGAAGGAACCTTCATCAATCAATCCAAATACACTCAAGACATGCTCAAGAGATTCAAGCTAAGTGACGTCAAGCCGGCTTCCACTCCAATGCCCACCAAGTGCCAACTTGACTTAGATCCCAATGGTAAAGTGGTGGATCAAAAGGTATATCGTTCCATGATTGGATCCTTGCTTTACCTTTATGCATCTAGACCGGACATCATGTTGAGTGTGGGAATTTGTGCACGGTTTCAAGCCGCACCTAAGGAAAGTCACTATGTGGCGGTCAAACGAATCTTTCGATATTTGGCTCATACCCCAAACTTTGGCCTATGGTACCCTAGAGGATCAAACTTCAAGCTTGTAGGGTACTCGGATTCCGATTGGGCGGGAGACAAAGTGGATAGGAAGTCCACTTCCGGAGGGTGCCAATTCCTTGGTTGCTCTTTGGTAAGTTGGTCTTCCAAAAAGCAAAGTTGTGTGTCTCTCTCGTCCACTGAGGCGGAGTATGTTGCCGCCGGTAGTTGTTGTGCTCAACTCCTATGGATGAGGCAAACTTTAAAGGATTACGGTGTCACTTGTGACAAAGTGCCTCTTTGGTGTGATAATGAAAGTGCCATCAAGATCTCTCTCAATCCGATGCAACATTTCAAGACGAAGCATATTGAGATCCGGTATCACTTCATACGGGATCACATTAGACGAGGAGAGATCGAGCTCAACTATGTCAACACTCATGACAACCTTGCAGATATTTTCACGAAGCCCTTAGATGAAGCAAGATTTCGCGAGTTAAGGCATGAGCTAAATATCATTGATTCAAGCAATGTGGCTTGAACCCTTGCACACCCTACCACGCTCAATTTGTTGTCTAGTTTAGGTGTAGGCATGGACATAGGGGGAGTGTTGTTCTCTCAATGAACTCTCCCTCCCCCCATTATGCATAAATTGATTGTGTCTTTCACATTAGCCATATTTGATGGTACTTGTGCTTCAAAGACGAGTTTTGGTCATGGACCCAAGGATAATTCTTCACGGTGTCATACCAATTGACTCAAACATAGGTGGCCTCGGCCACCGTCCTCTCTTCGGGAGGTTGGAGTTATCCTTGTTGCTCTCGTGTTGTTTTCTCTCTTTCTTTCTTTGCTCTTTGTGTTAGGTTCTCCTAGGGTGTTGTTTCTCTCCTATTTTGTGCCCCTTCTTCCTCCCTTCGGATCGCACTCTTTTGATCTTGGCTTGGGCTTAGGTGGTCGGGCAGTACAACCGGTACCACGAGCGGTTCTACCGCTGCTACCGGGTTGTGCCGTCCCAAGGGTCTCCGTTCGGTGCTTGGGCGGTTTCACCGCACAAACCCATGGTAACCCACGTCCGGTACTACCGGTTGATGCCGTGCGGTACTACCGCTGCCTCCCAGGCACTGGAAGTACCGCCTCCATCCACCGGTCTGTACCAGACGAGCGGTACAACCGCTCCCCTAAGCAGTTCTACCGGGGCGTGTGTACGGGCCTATATATACTCGACGGGGCTGAAGGGTTGTCTTTTTCCCTTCGTCCTCGTTCCTCTTTTTTTTCCCTAGCCGCCGGCCATCTCTACCCCTACTCCGGAGTGCGTCTTGCGCTTCGGATCCTTGGCTCTCCGTGGATTCTCTCCGTGGAGGCCTCCCGATCTCTTCCCATGGATGGTGGTAATGCCTCGTGTTCTTTGCCTCTAGATTTTTTTTAGGGTTCTTCCTTGTCTAGGGCTTTTCTTATCTTTCTGCGTTTAGTGTTTGATCTATGGCTTAGAAGAGTTCTTTGTTAGCCTCCTGTCTTGTTTGCAGCACTTAGAATTCGGAATATTACTTGTGTGATTCGTATGCCTCGGTTAGATCTATCTTCCCTGGTAGTGCCACTGTCAGCGGTTCTACCGCCCCTACGGGCGGTACAACCGCTGGAGCGGTACTACCGGCGGAAGATCCGGTACAATCGGAGTATATCAACCACTAAGCACTGTTATATCTTCTTTGTTGTTGCAACTTGTTCCTTTTCTGCTAGTGGGTGCAATCCTCTCATCCTTGTTGGGTTTTTGTGTGTTCTTTTCGTGTGTGTGTGTTTAGGTGGCTCTAGTTCTCGCTCTGCTCCTCGCAAGACCAAGAAGAGGGCACGAAGGACCTTGCGCCCGGTTGTGTCTGATGATGAAGAAGAAGTTGTGATTCCCACCAAGCCCACTCGCCGTGAAAAGTCTGCAGCTGCTAAGCAACGTGTGGTTATGCCGTTGCATCGTTGGAAAGCCAAGGATTGGGAAGCCTTCCGCTCAAAGAATCCGTATGAGGTTCCCATTGCTCCTCGTTGGACCACTGTTCAGTTCCGGAATGAGATGCAAGTGCGGATTGTTCATGAACTCTTTGAGCACAACAAGAATAGATATGCCAAGCAGTGGACAATTGATTTTGATCATTGGAGAAACAACATGGAGTATTTTGGTGAGGCATTAGCTCTCTGCGAGGAGTTTGATCTTGTCAAGATCATGTCAGTCAACTGTGACTTTGATGTTCAACTCATCCATCAGTTCTATGCCACGGTTCATTTTGGGGAAGATGATGCGCGCACTCTCACCTTCATGTGTCGCGATGAATTGTCTCACGTTCCCTGGAGGGCTTTCTGCAATGCTATTGGGTACGAGGATACCGTTCTAGAAGGAAGGGGTGGCATTCGCCCTCATGATTTTCCTGAGTCCATGCCTAAGGAGAAGCTTGCCCCTCTGTACATTCGGGGTCGTGGGATTATTGGAGAATCCAAGGATTTGGAGAAGGTCTATCACATCATGCACCGAGTGTTCCGCAATGTGCTCTTGCCCAAGGTGGGCAATCAAGATGAGATTCATGGCTATCTGGTTGATTTGATGGTTGCTATGAAGACCATGGTGGGGACAGGGGCAACGTTTGATGTGTCAAATTGGCTATGGCATGATATGTACAACATGGTCATCTACCGTAAAGTCCCAATCTACGCTCCGTTTGTCATGTGCTTTCTGAACTCTGTGTGGGCTGTTCGTCATCCTGGAGAGCTCCTCACTTCTCCAGACAACCTCACTGTTCATGAGGTCAAGCTCCTTAAGAAGAAGAAGAAGCATGCCGAGCCTCGCTTCCCTGAACATGCTCCTGAGGATGTCTATGCTACTTCTGACGATGAGGACTTTGAGCTGGAGCCAGGGGACCAGCCTTCGTGGGTGGCCAAACTTACTGCCAAGGTGAAGAAGACCTTTTGTCTCCAGGCTGACATCCAAAAGAAGATGTATGAGGCACATGTCAATGAGAAGCTTGCACGGCATCGCCAAATTGCAATGATGAAGCACCTCAACATGCAGGTTCAATGTGGCTCTGAGAAGAGCATCACCCTAGAGGAGCGTTGGATCTCTACCCATAGCACCTGGACTGATGATGAAGCCCCTCCCCAGCCATCATCCTCATTTGCAGCAGCTGACAATGCCATGGAAGAATCTGATCACGACGACGATGACAACTCTGATGATGAAGATCCAGATGCAACCGAGGAGTCAGAGGAGGACGCCTGAGCTTTGGGTCGCTAGCTTCGCTCTTTTCGTTTTTGGTGTCTTGATGCCAAAGGGGGAGAGGGTTCTATAGGTCTCGGGGATTTGCTTGGGTTTTTCTCGTGTTTTGTGTTTGGTTGTGGACCTGTTTTATTCCGTGCTGTGTGTGAGACTTGTTACTCCGTTTACCTTTCCATTCGTAGGTCGTTATCGTTATTATTGCCTCTAAGTATTTTATTGTCTATCCTTTTGAGCCCAGAGTGATGAGTCTATAAAATCTAGGGGGAGTCTAGTCTTGAAAGTGTGCCCATGCTTTCTATCCGCTAGTACTTGTTGGGGCACACATTCAGGGGGAGTTCCGTCTAGATTTCATTGACTTATCTTTTGCAAATCGTGTTGTTGTCATCATCCACCAAAAAGGGGGAGAATGAAAGGGCATTTCCCTACTTTATGTTTTGGATGATGATGACAACCCTTTATGGTCTAATCGTGTGCTATATGTTTCAGGTTCTCGATGCTTAGGCTTACATCGGATTGCTATTGCCTCTCGAAGGAAAAGATCGAAGACATGTCCTCCACGCTTTTATTTTCTTTGGTCGTAGAGTACCCGTACTATCAAGAGGGAATCCTCATTTGGAAGCTCTGGGGGAATCAGTTCACGTACACTTTTCTCACCCTCTCTTTGCCTTCCTCAGGTGTGTGTGGGAGAGAGAGTTTTCCTTGCCTCTTCCCCTCTTTTCTGCTCACTGTTTCTGCCCAGCGGTTGTACCGCTCTCTGGAGTGGTTGTATCACTGGTCTTGTCGCTCACCAGCTTTGCTCGAGCAGTTGTACCGCTGCCTCCGGGCGGTGGTACCGCCACCATGCTCTGCAATAGCTGGGGCGGTGGTTCCGTCCATGCACCGCTCAAGTACCGCTCTCGCTTCTGGTTTGATGCGGCTCTTGGGCGGTAGTGGCCCGGTTGGTCCGGTCTTTCCATGATGACCGGTACCACCGGTGGTCCAAGTGGTTCTTCCGCTCTGTACTTAGCCGCCCAAGAGCTCAAGGCCATGCGGTTGTTGCAGCCAGGCACCGCCCAAGTACCGGTCAAGCTCCTGTTTTGATGCGGTGGTTGTGCGGTAGCTAGGCGGTTAGTCCGGCTATTTTTCTTAGCCGGTACTACCGCCCGCCTGTCCGGTTGTACCGCTTGGTAGCATTCTGCAGTTACACCGTGAGTCCTGGTTGTACCGGGACGAGGACCGGTTGTACCGCTGCAGTGCAAAAAACGCAGTAACGGTTGGAAATGTGGGGTGACTATTTAAGGGGGCTTCTCCCACCTACCACTCCCACCTTTGACTTCTCTCACTCCACCATTAATGCCCTTCAAGCTCTCTTGCCCGATCTCTCTCTCTAGCCACTCAAACTTGTTGATTTTCTAGGGATTGAAGGAGGAGACCTAGATCTACACTTCCACCAAAGGATATTTGCTTCCCCCATACTTTCTTGTGTGGATTTTGTTACTCTTGGGTGTTTGAGCACCCTAGATGGTTGAGGTCACCTCGGAGCCACATTCCATTGTGGTGAAGCTTCATGGTTTTTGTTGGGAGCCTCCAATTAAGTTGTGGAGAGAGCCCCAGCCTTGTTTGTAAAGGTTCGGTCGCTGCCTTCAAGGGCACCAATAGTGGAATCACGGCATCTCGCATTGTGTGAGGGCATGAGGAGAATATGGTGGCCCTAGTGGCTTCTTGGGGAGCATTGTGCCTCCACACCGCTCCAACGGAGACGTACTTCCTCTCAAAGGGAAGGAACTTCGGCAACACATCCTCGTCTCCACCGTCTCCACTCTTGGTTATCTCGTGCCTTTATTTGAGCAAGCTTACTTGTTTCATATCTCTTGCTTGCTTGTGTACCTATCCTTGTTGCATCATATAGGTTGCTCACCTAGTTGCATATCTAGACAACCTACTTTGATGCAAAGTTTAAATTGTTAAAGAAAAGCTAAAAATTGTTAGTTGCCTATTCACCCCCCCCTTTAGTCAACCATTTCGATCCTTTCACCAGGTTCGGGCCCTCTTGATGGAGGTAAAACCCTACGTCCTGCTTGATTAATATTGATGATATGGGTAGTACAAGAGTAGATCTACCACGAGATCGGAGAAGCTAAACCCTGGAAGCTAGCCTATGGTATGATTGTTGTTATGTATGTTGTCCTACGGACTAAAACCCTCCGGTTTATATAGACACCGGAGAGGGTTAGGGTTACACAAAGTCGGTTACAATGGTAGGAGACCTACATATCCGTATCGCCAAGCTTGCCTTCCACGCCAAGGAAAGTCCCTTCCGGACACGGGACGAAGTCTTCAATCTTGTATCTTCATAGTCCAGGAGTCCGGCCGAAGGTATAGTCCGGCTATCCAGACACCCCCTAATCCAGGACTCCCTCAGTAGCCGCTGAACCAGGCTTCAATGACGACGAGTCCGGCGCGCAGATTGTCTTCGGCATTGCAAGGCGGGTTCCTCCTCCAAGTACTTCATAGAAGATTTTGAACACAAAGATAGTGTCCGGCTCTGTAAAATAATTTTCCACATATTGCCATAGAGAGAATAATATTTACACAAATCTAATCTGCTGACGTATTCCATAGTGTGACGCACCACGGCCAAGCCTTTATTCAAACCGTTTTACTATCCCACCTCAGCGCGTCATGCGAGGTGGTTTCCTAGGCACGTCTTGTTAAAGCAGAGATCGTGTCCCCTTATTCCGGGATTCTCATCAATACGGGCATGGGTAACCCAACCGCGCCATTGATTACGGTGCTTGGAGATAAGCGAGTTTTACCAGGCTGGTGGGGACACGTAGTTCGTCCACCCATATAAGGGGATAAGGATCCACCTTTTCACATACGCCTTCTTCCTCCTTCGCCTATCCATTTTCGCGCACTCGAGCTCCAGCGCCCAAATCCGCACTCCCCACCTCAACCTTCTCCAGCCATGTCCGGAGCGGGAGGCAAGTGGATGGTCTCCTCCATCACGGAGGGACACATCAAAAAACTGAGGAAGGCCGGATACTTGTCTAACGACATCGGGCACCGGCTTCCCGAAGAGGGGCAGCTCCTCCCCACCCCAAGGCCCCATGAGAGGGTAGTGTGCCTTCCCCACTTCCTCTGTGGACTGGGCTTTCCTATCCACCCATTCGTCCAGGGACTCATGTTCTACTACGGCCTGGATTTCCATGATCTGGCCCCGAATTTCATCCTCAACATCTCGGCGTTTATTGTCGTGTGCGAGGATTTCCTCTGCATCCGCCCCCATTTCGGCCTATGGCTCAAGACTTTCAATGTCAAGCCGAAGGTGGTGCGCGGCAACCAGGCGGAGTGCGGAGGCGCCATGGTGGGCAAGATGCCCAGCGTCTTATGGCTCGAGGGCTCCTCTGTGGAGACCCTGAAGGGGTGGCAATCGGGGTGGTTTTACATCACCGAGCCGCGCGACCCTGAGTGGGTCGTAGCCCCCGCGTTCCGGTCCGGACCCCCAACGCGGCTCACGTCCTGGAAAGAGACGGGCCTGTCGTGGGGCAGCAAAGGAGAGGTGACTGGACTGCAAACATGCATCCAAACCCTGGTGGACAAGCAGCTCAGGCTTGTCAACGTAGTCCAGGTCATGCTCATCCGCCGGATCCTCCCGTGTCAACAACGGGCCTTCAATCTGTGGGAGTTCAACCCGGCGCAGCACCGAACTCTGAACAGGCTCTTCGACACGACGTACGAAGAAATCTGGAAGGTGCTTTTCAAGGGCGCCGAGGCTCCCGCATCTGCTACCGAGGATCGCGGAATCAGCGTGCAGCGTCACGCCAGCGCGGTAAGTTGTTTGTGCCTTTAACGGGGTATTAGTTTTTCATAGTTTAACTCTATGCGGGATCTAAGCTCCCTTACCTTTGACAGGTTTGGCAGGCAAAGTCCGGACAGATCGACTGTCCGGCTCCTTTGCCCGAAGACCTAGCCGATGCCCGCTTGGCGAAGCTGCTGGCTCCGGCACCCTATGTGGTGCCGGAGAAGAAGGCCACGAAGAGGGCCACGGGGACTCGAAAAAGTGCCCGGCGCCAGGAGGTGTCAGGTTCATCATCCGACGGCTCCAAGGCGCAGTCCTCCCATGAAGACGAGGAGGAGGAAGAACAGACCTCTCCTCCTCCAGCGGGGGGAGAGAAGAAAAGGAAGGCCGCCCTTGCTGAGGAGGACGAAGGGTCCAAGAAGGGGAAAACCCTTCCTCCGGACTACTCCACCAACGCCGACGACGGCGGAGAGGAGTGGCCGCTCAGAGCCAAGCCCCTGGCGAAATCATAAGTATCCGGATACCAGAGTAATTCATAGTATTCCTCTATTGCACAGCTTTCCCTTATGTCGAATATGTTTATGCAGCCCACCCAAAGACCGGTTCGACGCGTCGTCGAGCGGTTCACTGGACTCGTCGGATGTGAATTCGCTTCCGATGGCTTCCTCCCCCTGCCCTACGGACGACGCCGAAGTGTTGTCCCAACAGGCTCCAAGCCAGGAGGAGGTGGTCCTGGAGGCGCCGCAAGGCGACCTCCCAGACTCCAGGAGTAAAGGGGATAAAACCCCCCAGGGCTCCAAGTCCGGCTCTAGGCCGGACACCGCTCCGGAACCTTCAAAGGTTCCAGAGTCCGGCGGGCGACCTCCTTCCAAGAGGAGCAAGCCCACCATGCCGGTGACCCCCGTCCAACCGGAGGCACCAGACAATCTGTTGGAGGTGCTCAAAGGCGCCTCCATCGACGAGGAGCACCACACCATTATGAGTGCGGTGGTCCAGAAGGTTCAGTCCGCCAAGAGCGGACTGACTGAAGCTTGTACTAGCCTTTTAACAGGCTTTGAGGTAAGTAAAGAATGTGTAAATAATATTACTGCATAGACAGTAGCCCCTGATGCTCTGTTTGGCGTTCGGGAAGAAAAGCCGAATAGAGGATCAAATTAAATTCGCAGGAGTCTAACAAAAAAGAGACAATATGCGTATGCAGGCTTCTCTGCTGGCATCCGCCGTACTGACTGTGGAAGTGGACACGCTAAAGCAGAACCTCGAGCAATCCGAGCAAGAGCTCGGGCGTGCCAAGAAGCAGCTCGAGGACAAGGAAGGTAAGAAATACCTTGTTTAAATATATATATATATAAGGTGCAATTGCAAAAAATGACAGGATTATCATGGCTATTGTAGGGGCCACGTCTGAGGTGGCGACCCTTAAGCAAGCGCTGCTCGAGGCCGAGAAGAGGGCGGCCACGGAGCGGGAGAAGTATGAGGACCAAGTTGGCAAGGTGCAGCACGAGCCCCAGGTTCTCATGAAAAAACATGAGAGTTTTGAGCTTGACTCAAAGACGCGAGCGTCCGAGCTCGCGGCGGCTACTGAAAATGCCAAGTCTGCCAAGGCCGAATCCCAGAAGACCCTCCAGGAGTTGGATGCGATGAAAAAGATAGCAGCGGGTAAGGCATTCTTTATGCAAAGCAAACACATAAACATGAGTTACTTGTTACTTACCCGAATCCGGAGCTCTCCAGGAGCGTTCGCAGATCTTCCCCGTAGCGTGTCCGATGCCGCCGCATTCTATCGAGCCGAGGAGGGCAGCTCGACAGAGAAGGTGTTCTAGTCTCAGTATGCTGAGGCCGGACACCCCGTGCCCCTGAGCGACCAACTGAAGCAACTGGTCGAGCTCCACAAGGCGGCCGAACAGGCCATGAAGGGCCTCATAGTTCGGCTGTGGCCTGGAGAGGCTCTGCCTGGGAGCTATTTCGGGCTGGTGTGGCAGCTGGTGGGGGCCTGTCCAAGGCTCGAAGTCATCAAGCGCTCCGTCTGCATTGAAGGTGCCTGTAGGGCACTTGCCCGTGCTAAGGTGCACTGGGGCAAGTTGGATGCTGAGAAGCTTGTGAAGGACGGGCCACCGCCGGGGAAGGAGCATCGCAAGCCCGAGAATTATTATACGGATGTTCTGAAGGGTGCCCGCCTTGTGGCGGATGAATGTTCCAGGGATGTAATTTTTGAGTATAAGTCGCTCGTTTTGTCCTGTGCGCTGAAAACTTGTTCATATGCGCTAAGCAATGCTGTTGGAATTTAAAATATTACCTTCTGTGCGGATGTTTATCGATTCTGAGAGATGGCGAGTCATCGGCTTCTGCCCCCGTGCCGCTAGTGCTGGGGTGTTCGGGGATAAACCTGAGCGCTCTTTTTCCCATGTTTGGGTCCTTCGAGGGAGGCGCTCAGCACAACGAACAAGGCAATCGGACTATAATGCGTGAACACTCTCACTTAGCCATAGAATTCTATAATTTTAAATTTCGGCGAAGCCCCTAGTATTCGGAAGACCGAGTTCGGGGCGCTATCCACGCCTTGGCCGGACGGAGCCGACTCCTCGCTCTAAGCGGCATAAGTCTTTAGGGACTCGAAAAACCTCTTGAACAGCGACCAGCTCTCGCTTCATCATGACAGTCAGTTTTAGCTTTCTCTACTGAGGTGCTCGACCCAGCTCAACTGGCGCACAATCGTAGTAGTTCTCCTAGTGCTACCTTAGCCGATATAGCGGAACGTAAGGCACCAAAACATAGGAGCTGGGCAAACCCAACTATTGACCCAAGACATGATTCGGAGCCGATGCATATAATGCTATAAGTTCGGGGTGCCGCACTTGTTAAAGTGTTCGGAGTTCTCACACCATATTGAGGGGTACTAAAGCCCCTGGCGTATTTTGGCCGTACCCAAGTGTACGGGTGCAGTATGTCGTTAAGGAACATATATTTCTAAAAAAAGAGTAATGCAAAAATAGACAAAAGCTATGCATTGTTTATTAAAAAGGGCTGCGATAGAAGCAGAACGATACAAAATAATGCGATAAGCAAAAGGTTGGACTATTTAACATGTCCATTCCAGGGGCAGGCTGCGGAATGGTATGCGAAACAGGTATACTGCTCGTGATAGAGACCACCTGGGAGTTCCGTAATGTGGCATGGCTTGTCTGCTTCCCTGGTTCTTGCATCGTTTGTGCGGCAATTGAACTGCCGAATAGGCCTTCCGAAGAATGGAGTCCTGAAAGTAAGAGAAAATTAAAAAATCGGCAGCCCTTGGTGCGCTTTAAGCCGTGTTTCGGGTGTGCCGTGATGGTGCCCCTCCCCCTGTACCCATGGTATTTCTAGAGCATAGTTATGTATGCGAAGCACTGGTGTCGCATTTTTGCGAGGGCCGGGGTTGGGGCCGCATTGCTACGCCTGCTCGGAACGTACCAGGCGGTTTTGTTGTAGGTTACTCCGGGCGCGCTTGACGGTGTCCGGACGTTTAATGGCCGGACTGGAGAACTGCCTGGAGAGGCTGCTTTGTACTTCCGCTGCAAGGGCCGCCATGTGCTCCTCCATTCGGAGGGAGCGTTCGGTGTTTCCATTGACCGTAATTACTCCTTGAGGGCCTGGCATCTTGAGCTTAAGGTATGCGTAGTGCGATACCGCATTGAACTTGGCGAATGCGGTTCGCCCGAGCAGTGCGTGATAGCCACTGCGGAATGGGACTATGTCGAAGATTAACTCCTTGCTTCGGAAATTATCCGGAGATCCGAAGACCACTTCAAGTGTGACTGAGCCTGTATAGTTGGCCTCTACACCTGGTATTACGCCTTTAAAGGTCGTTTTGGTGGGCTTAATCCTCAAGGGATCTATGCCCATTTTCCGCACTGTATCCTGGTAAAGGAGGTTCAGGCTGCTGCCATCGGCCATAAGGACTCTAGTGAGATGAAAGCCGTTAATAATTGGGTCTAGAACCAATGCGGTGAATCCGCCATGACGGGTGCTACCGCGTAAAGGTGATCGGGCAGGAGGACCATGGGTTGAACTTTGGGGCGACTGGCTCTACCGCGTATACGTCCCTTAACGCGCGCTTCCGCTCCCTCTTGGGGATGTGGGTTGCGTATATCATGTTCACCGTCCGCACTTGTGGGGGAAAACCCTTCTGTCCACTGTTGTTCGGCGGCCGGGGCTCTTCGTCGTCATCGCTATGCAGCCCCTTGTCAGTATTTTCGGCATTTAACTTGCCTGCCTGCTTGAACACCCAATAATCCCTGTTGGTGTGATTGGCCGGCTTTTCGGGGGTACCGTGTATCTGGCACAAGCGGTCGAGTATTCGGTCCAAACTGGACGGGCCCCTAGGATTTCTTTTGAATGGCTTTTTCCGCTGACCGGATTTATAGCCTCTGAATCCGGCATTAACTGTCGTATCCTCAGCATTGTCGCCGTTAATGCGGCGTTTCTGCTTGTTGCGACGCGACCTGCCACTACTGTCCCTGGTATCCGAATTGTCATATTGTTGCTACGAGCAAGCCAGCTGTCTTCTCTCGCGCAAAAGCGTGTCATTAGTGTCGTGAGTGCTGCCATAGATTTCGGCTTTTCCTGTCCAAGGTGCCGGGCAAGCCACTCGTCACGGATATTGTGCTTGAAGGCTGCTAGGGCCTCTGCGTCCGGACAGTCGACTATTTGATTTTTCTTTGTTAGGAACCGTGTCCAGAATTGCCTGGCCGATTCATCTGGCTGCTGAATTACGTGGCTTAGGTCATCTGCATCTGGGGGTCGCACATAAGTGCCCTGGAAATTGTCGAGGAATGAGGCTTCTAGGTCCTCCCAACAACTGATTGATCCTGCTGGCAAGCTGTTAAGCCAATGCCGAGCTGGTCCTTTAAGCTTGAGTGGGAGGTATTTGATGGCATGGAGATCATCGCCGCGGGCCATATGGATATGAAGGAGATAATCCTCGATCCATACCGCAGGATCTGTTGTGCTGTCATATGATTCGATGTTTACGGGTTTGAAACCCTCGGGGATTTGATGATCCATTACTTCGTTTGTGAAGCATAGTGGGTGTGCGGCACCTCTGTACTGGGCTATATCACGACGTAGCTCCAATGAGCTTTGTCTACTGTGTTTGGCCCTGCCGGATTTGTGTCCAGCGTGACGGTTACCATCTCGAGTCGTGGGGCGCCCACGCGATCCGTAGATCGATCTTGTTTGCCTTGCCTTGTCCTCCAACATATCTCACAGGTCAGGTGCATTTTCCCATGCCTTGGTACGGGGTGCGGCTTGAGTGGAGGGCCGAGAGGCCTCCCTGTCGTGGCCACGAGGTGGCCGGTCGGCCGTATCAAGTGCTGGTGATGTAGGTTTAAGTGCTTCCTCCTCTAATCGGGGTAGCAACCTGCGCTTTGGGTAGCTCTTGGAGGGGCGTTCGAGTTTATGCTCTTCGGCCGCAAGGACTTCAGTCCATCTATCGACTAGCAAATCTTGATCAGCTCTAAGCTATTGTTGTTTTTTCTTGAGGCTTCTTGCTGTGGCCATAAGCCTACGTTGAAAACGCTCTTGTTCGATGGGATCCTCTGGCACGATGAATTCGTCGTCGTCGAGGCTTGCCTCGTCTTCGGAGGGAGGCGTATAATTATCGTCCTCGACCTCTCTGTCTGCCGCTCTCTCATGAGGGCTGGCTTCTCCATCCTCCCGTGTTGAATCTTGCTGGAGGGGGTTTTCTTCGGCACTCTCTGGAGTATTATTATCTCCCGTGCCGGAATCGCCGTGTTTGCTTTGGCGGGATTTTGAGCGGCGCCGCTGACGCCGGCGCTTAGGCTGTTTCTTGGAGGGGTCATCCTCCGCTGTTCCATCGCCATCTCCTTGTTTTGGGGTGTCCACCATGTATATGTCATACGACGAGGTGGCTTTCCAAGGCCCAATAGGCGTTGGTTCTTCATCGTCTCCTGCATCGATGTCCATACCGTCGATGTCTTCGGAGTCGAAGTCGAGCATGTCGGTTAAATCGTCGACGGTGGCTACAAAGTGGGTGGTGGGTGGGCTTTGAATTTCTTCATCGTCCGTATCCCAACCTTGCTGACCGTAGTCCGGCCAGGGCTCTCCTGATAAAGAGAGAGACTTTAGTGTTTTCAGAATATCGCCGAAAGGCGAGTGCTGAAAGATGTCCGCGGCAGTAAACTCCATGATCGGCGCCCAATTGGATTCGACGGCAGGGGCGCGGAGGGTTCGGAGTCCGGAGAGGAGTCTGGCTCCTTGGAGTCATGAGTCTCGCGGAGTGCAGGCCTGGTGTTTAGCTCGATCGCCGTTGGGATTGCAGCCCCCGAGACGGCGTCCAACCACCCATCCTTGATCGGCGCAGTTGGCTCTGAATTAAGGGTCGAAGCCGATGCGGGTGCGGCCTCCAGGGAACTGTTCGGCGGCAGAGCTAGATCATGCTCGTCGTGACAGTGCGGCGCGCTCGGCAGTGGCTCGAATCCATCGAGGATCAATTCCCCGCGGATGTCAGCCGTGTAGTTTAAACTTCCAAATCTGACCTGACGGCCAGGGGCATAGCTTTCGATCTGCTCTAGATGGCCAAGTGAATTGGCCCGCAGTGCGAAGCCGCCGAAGACGAAGATCTGTCCGGGGAGGAAGGTCTCACCCTAGACTGCATCGCTATTGATGATCATAGGAGCCATCAAGCCTAACAGCGACGACACAGAGGAACTCTCAATGAAAGCACCAATGTCGGTGTCAAAACCGGCGGATCTCGGGTAGGGGGTCCCGAACTGTGCGTCTAGGCCGGATGGTAACAGGAGGCAAGGGACACGAAGTTTTACCCAGGTTCGGGCCCTCTTGATGGAGGTAAAACCCTACGTCCTGCTTGATTAATATTGATGATATGGGTAGTACAAGAGTAGATCTACCATGAGATCGGAGAGGCTAAACCCTAGAAGCTAGCCTATGGTATGATTGTTGTTCTGTATGTTGTCCTGCCGACTAAAACCCTCCGGTTTATATAGACACCAGAGAGGGTTAGGGTTACACAAAGTCGGTTACAATGGTAGGAGATCTGCATATTCGTATCGCCAAGCTTGCCTTCCACGCCAAGGAAAGTCCCTTCCGGACACGGGACGAAGTCTTCAATCTTGTATCTTCATAGTCCAGGAGTCCGGCTGAAGGTATAGTCCGGCCATCCAGACACCCCCTAATCCAGGACTCCCTCACCTCCCGCACACTCTGTCTCCTCCCTCGATCCCCTTCCCTCCTGAGAACGCCGCCGCCTCCCCTTGATCCCCTTCCCTCCCGAGAACGACGCCGCCACCTCTCACACCTCATCGACCCCCTCCTCCCCTAGCCCCTGCCGTCACCCCCTCCTCCCCAAGACCCTGCCACCCACCCGCTCCTGTCCTGCGGCAGATCAAGCATTATCTAGGGTTAGTGGTGTCTTTGCCCCCACGCTGGGCATGGCTCTCCGGCAATCAGGACGGCGACGGCGTCGACGGGATCCGACAGGAGCGTCCTCCTGCGGCCACTCGTGAACCTACCTATCCGCTAGGGTTTGAGCCACCGCATCGCCGGCGTGGCTCCGGCGTTGTTCCGGTGATCCGGTGACTCAGGTGAGTCCCTCCACTCCACCTCGTTGCATCTCTCCCTATCTGCTTCACCATGTTCCCTCTCCCTCTCAGATCCGTCGTCGCTCGAGCACCGGGATGCCATGGACGGGATGGCCATTTCCCCCTGCTCCGACGCCATGGAGGCCGCCTTCTCCTAATCAAACCCTAGCATTCCTCCCCAGCCGCAGCGGTGCCGCCGATGGATCCCGCCAAGGCTCCCTAAGGCTGAGGGTAAGATCCCGTCCATGCTCCCTGGTTCCCCTCTTTCATTCTGCACATTGCACCACTTACTCTGTACATATGTGTTGGTTGCATGAATCAAGGGTGGTTTGCCATGTCTGCAATATTTTAGGTTTTGTAGTGGGAGCAGGTTGGCTATTGTTTGCTAGATTCCTTCAACCTGACGGCTCCTTGGATTGGGCCAGCCCTAGTCCTTGTGTGCAGTGCGGCTTGGTGCACTGTTGCCTCTGCCTGAGGCTATAGGGCGTGTGAGGCTGCACAATGTTAATGTGGACATAAAGACGAATGACATATCACCACTTTCAAGCTAATTATTTCACACTGTGATTTTTGATGATCTTTCATTGTAGTTATCTCAAGCTAATTTGCAACCAGCTGTTTACTTTCTGTACCAAGTTTCATGTTTGAGTTCTAGCATCTTAACCTCGGTACTGTGGTGATTTTTGAAGGAGTTGAGTAAGTGCACAAGGATTTGGTGAGGGATCTCATCATGCAGAACTCAAAAACCAGGTTGCTTCCACGTGTTTCTTCCTTCCTTCCTTCCTTTTGTACATGTGTTTGTTTCCCAAGCACATCTGTAGTCCTTTCTACGCATGCATGTGCGTCTCTGAGCCAGTGTCTACCACCTCGGTGGACAGCAGTACCCAAATGATGGCATATCGCAGTATGTATTAAATAGGTCTAACGTACTGGGACCAGTGCAGGTCAAATAGCCATTTACTTCTGCATAGTGAAATAATATTTACAGATCCTGTGTTGACTAGGCCTTTTCTTTCTTTATTATCTTTTTCAAGCCAATAAGATAGTTGTATGATTTGTATCTATTGGTGGTAGCATATTAGCATCACTGTAAATAACTAAATATACTACCTGTTTTCTATTGCAAGTGAATGATGTTAATTTGGTTTGAAATGAATAATCAAACTGGAATGCAAAGCTGCTGAGCATATATACTAATTAATAGTATGCTCTGTTAATCTTTTTATACAAATATACTAGCATTAGATATGTATTTTACACTATGTTTCTTGTTGTTCTGTGTACAGTAGGAATGTCGTTCTGTGTTTAGTAGGAATTTGATCCAGCACAATAGCTTACTTAATTTCTTTACACTACCTTGTTGTTTGACCGCTATTTTTATGGTTTGGATGTATATACGAGATGGTGGGCTGCTGGATGTGGATTGTGAGTCCACGGCAAGACCGACCTTGAAACATCAAGGTATATATATATGGTGTGCTTATGCAAAAGCAGTTGATGTGCACTTATATCCATATTCACGTCTAATCATCCTTTTCTCCTCCAGCCACCTTCTCAAGTGGAAGATGATCCTGCTGCCGTCAAGTCTCTGTTTCTTGTCAGTTGTCAGCTTTAATTAATACATGTACTTTTGGTTATGCAAAGGTAGGTTCTACTGTTAGATCTTGTAATTAGTTGTAGATGGAGTTTTTGCTTGTTTGAAACCCCAAGGACTGCCCGGTAGTAGTGTATAATAGGTAAGCTTTTAAAAGTATGGTTGATCGGCTGGACCATATTCCATGTCTACTTTTGGTACCGTTTTCACCCCTGATATTGACATTGGCCAGCCCTCTGAAATGTGAATATATGTTTGCTCTAGTTTCGTGCTGGCAACTCCACAGCAGCTACAGAGCAACGGATAACGGCTACATGAACGTAAAGCAGAAGATAGGATTTTGTACTGTAAAAAATACAACATCTGCCTAGTTAAAAAGGTGTTCACCAAAATCCCATAGATAGTCTCGGCAATTGTGGTAGAGAAGCATATAGAAGTACATGTTTTTCAGAGTTGTGCGTAACTGAACCTGTCAGACTAAATAGATCGTGTTTAGGGTTTCTTGTGTGTGTTTTCTACATACACACACATGGTCCTTCCTTTTAAATCTCCTCTGCTGCTTACTAACATAGTGCTACACACGTACAATAGTTGAGTAGTAGTGCGTAGAGACTCTGGAGAAAAGTTTACATACTTAAACATTATGCTTAATAATAAAAAAGTTGTAGTTCGCTTGTAGTAGTATGTTTATGAATGGCTGCATGAAATGATTGTTCAGTACTTAAAATATTTGAATCGGGGTTAATGTAATCACTTGCTGCATCCTATTTGATTGACAAGAGATGCTAATAGGAAAGCAAAGCAAATAGGAAAAGCATGTGATGCTGCTTTTGCTTTTCCTCTGCACACAAGTAAAGCAAAGCATCCTATTTTGACATGCATAGCTGAACTGATTGGAAAAGGGATGGCCAGGAACTGTCTAGAGTCATAAACAATAGACAGAATAAAGAGAAGAGAGTGTACTTAAACAACACTTCTTTTATGGGAGTATATACTTGCTATCATGTAGTAGCATCAGCTCCTTATCTGGAAAAAGAATACCATCAACTATTATCAGATAGCACAGCTAGTGATCTGTGTGGTTCTAGTGAATGGGCAGCTGCATATGTAGACTATAGTGATGTGCACCAATAGTACTGAGGTAGTATCCCAGCTCTGAAGAAAAGCTGGTAATAAAATTGATGCATATGATTAAACTGATGTGTAATTTGTTGTCCGTAACTGACACGTAAATTATCTCTTAGGTATCGGAGCAGCAGCGAGCCACTGACCTTTTCTCGCAGAAGGTGAAGAGGTCGCGTTCAGCACTCTGGACAAGGTATCGTCGTCTTACAAATTCTTACAAGAGTTTCAGACCTACAAGACACACAAACAGAATGAATTGATGTGTTTATATGCCATGGAATTTACTTTACTTAAAGATGTTATTGTTGTGTCATAGAAAATTTGATTTATATCTACGTTTTGTCCAGATTAAAAATATGTGTGATGTGTGGTTTCAAAAACTAATGCTATATGTAGGCTTAAGAAACTGAGCAAGGGAACCCATTATATCCCCTTGTTTTATACACTGTAATTTAAATCTACTAGCGTCGTTGTGTGTGTCTGTATGAGTTAGAGTGCATTGCTTGTCTGACACATGTGCTGATGTCTTGTGAATCAGCTGGAGCTACTCTCCTTCCTGATCGAGCTGAGCCTCGTGACTACATCAATTCTGGCGGCGATGACCATCTACACTGCTCAGTGCATGCTCAACGGGTGCTGGTCCTGGAACAAGTGTCGTGAGCTCCACACAAAGTACTCGGAAGAGCAGCTCTCGTGTGTAAACACACTTTGTACTTTATGTCTTTCATTCAGACCAGACTTGAGTTCAGCAAGATCAACTTGGGTAATAGCTTTTGTACTGACAGTTGCTGTTTGGTTTGGTTTAGTTTGGTTTGCAGGGACTACAGTTTGACGATTCGTCTACCATGTATCTTCGGCTGCGAACATCATCTACAGGTATGACATTGTCCCACCTCTCTATTCTGTTTTGCTACTCTTCTCCCTGCATCCGAGAAAATTGGTGCTTAATCTATTATTGATTTACAGTCTCTGTTCGTTAACACCAAGTCTAAACTGTTGCTTTGATTTTTCCTGTTACTTACGCTAGCAGTATGACCCGGATGAGGAGGACCTGCTCACTGACCAGGACAAGCTACGACCTCCCAGCTTGTCTGATCCAGGTATGGCATTGGCCAACCTCTTCCGGAAGAAGGCCACGGTCGCGAGCCCCTCTGGATCAAAATAGGTATCCCTTTCCGCCTCTCTTTTTGGATTCACTCAATGTTTTGCCTCATGGATTGGTACTGTAATGTGAAGTCTGGTCCTTGTTTACTTCCTATAATTGGATTGCGAGTTGTCCATTGTTACTTCCTTGTTTACTTCCTATAAAGTCTGGTCCATTGTTATATACTTCTCATTGTAGGATGGCGAGTTGTCGCAGCTGGAGCATGTCTCATAAGAGAGAGCAATGAAGTCGATTGTACTGTTAGGATAGTAATAGATGTGCCATAATTGTCTTATTGTATATTCCCTCCATTTCTGCTATATTCTTGTGTAAGGAAATGTATTCCATAGATGGTTTTGTTGTGTTATGTAAACCTGGGAGATGTGTTATGTGATGTGATATGATGGATGATTTGAATTCAACATGGAGTTTTCTTGATTTGAATATGAAACAATGTTGGATGACATGTGTTACTGGGTTGAAGAGGTCTTGTGCCCAAACAATTTTGTCCATTTTTTTCAAAACCTGAGATCTAATATTGGACAAATAATTGGGCTGAAAAAGGCCACAACCCAACAAGCATTGGACTGTCTAAGAAATGAAACGGAAAAAGCCTAAAAAGGCTGAGGCCCCCAAAACGGAAGAAGCTCAGAAAACAAGAAGGCTGAATTTTTGGGTATGGCCCATATAGATAACCAAAAATTAATAGGAAAAACATACTAAATGGGCTGAATTTTTGGGCTTGGCCCATGTAAAACACCAAATTGGACCGGGCTGAATCTTATCAACGACCTTTTCAATTGGTCACAATTTTGCCACGTCGGATCCGAGTGGCCTGGGTAGACAGCTAGCGACCAAAACAGAAGGTCATAGGATCAACGACCTTTTGTTTTGGTCGTGGAATTCCACGACCTTCTCACAGAGAAGGTCGTTAATTTCAGTTTATGACCGCCAGCTTTTGACCTTCTGTTTTTGGTCACAAAAAGGTCGCAAATGAAAAACCATGACCTTTCAATGACCAATAGTGATGGTCGCAAGTTGACATATTTCTTGTAGTGCATGTCTTAGTATCATAATGAAAATTATGATATCTGGATTTCAATGTTTAAACCAATGCACAATTTTTAATTTGATAAACATGTAGGCATCTCATTTGCACCAAATCAAACCAAGTGAATCTAGACGAGCATGTTAGGTAATCGAATCATGTGTAAAAGTATAATCAACAACATTTTTGGTTCTTTGAATTATTAAACCCAACATGCAAGCCACATTTCTATGCCCTAGAAGTTTCCATGAATATGACTGCCTAATATACACTAGAAATCACTATAAAAATATTTGTTAGTGTGTCTATAATTTATAAATCTCTATTGTAATATTCAATATAATATTGAAATATATATGAACACACGCATGTATATGCAAATGTGTAAAAACTACATCTTTTATGAAATATTAGAAAAATAAATATGAAAGATTGTCTTAACAATAAAGAAATTTTTTGGTCCATCATAATTTTTTTTGTTTTGTAGAATTAAAATTTTCAATTATATACATTATAGTTGCATACCAATGAATAATATAACTGTTATTTGAAAACATTTTATGTGGCTAAGTCATAAAAATACATTAATTACAACTGTAATATGGTACACTTAGTTTAAAATAAATATAAAAGTTTAATATGAAAAACAATTGTTTTACATCGCCCCGGGCCCAAAAATACTTTGGATCGGTTCTGTGAGTTGGACCCGAACACCAAGGAGTTTATCTCGAGTTGGATGATTCGACCGAAGCTGCTCGGCGATCCGACCTATATATTTATAGTCGACCATGTCCTCGCGGTTGTCAACGCACGTGGCCAACCTACTCGGGGTGGGTGACGAGGAGGTGCGTGGGATCGTGCTCACCGGAGTCACGCCCAACGCTCGCTTGTTCATGGAGACCCTGGAGGGGGCCAAGGTGTTCGTCGCGCAGCTGGGCCTACCCGAGCTACAGCACGGCAGCCTCGAGAACATCCTCAACGCCGCCTTATGAGGGTCGCAGCAGTTCCACAACGCGAACTGGTACATTGCTAATTAGATGCTTCCGGTTCCTTGGCTTGATCAAGAAATTGTTCACCATCTATACACCCAAGTTGGACCGCATCTTGTCTATGTTGTTCATTGATCGAACATGCACATTGCTGTGATTCTGTCATCAAATCATACTGAACAAAGTGTCGTTGTAATTACCTTTGTTTCATGCATCTGCATGGTGCAGGGTGACTTCTCTGGAGACGCTCATCATGGAGGTGGCCCAACGTGGATCCCCTTACCTACGCATGCGGCTCCTATGCTACCTCCAGGATGAAGTCATGACGAACTGCGCCAGAGGGGGGCAAGTGCTCGCGCACTGCTTGGCCACGATGCCTTACGAGGAGGCCAAGGTGAGATCACTCGAAATGTGTGATCAGCGATACAGAACTATATGGAATTATGGATACAATTATGCCTTACGATGAGCTCCAGGATTTCAGGAAGGTGGTCTGTGAAGGCGCCATAGGAATGTCCAGGGGCCAATACATGTTAGTTCTCAATCCTTGCCTTAACCTATTGGGTGATTCTGAACTTTCATTCGACTACCGGCCCATTGTGTAGTCTGAACTCTGAAGTTTGACTGAATGTCAATCTAGAACTGACAGAGTTCTCTTCTCTCGATACCTGGAAGCAACTACTTTTTTAAAGGAGGATGTACCTCCTGTTGGGGAACGTAGAATGCAATTTCAAAAAAAAATATACGATCACATAAGATCTATCTAGGAGATGCATAGCAATGAGAGGGGAAGAGTGTGTCCACGTACCCTCGTAGACCGAAAGCGGAAGCGTTAGGTTAATGCGGTTGATGTAGTCGAACGTCTTCGCGATCCAACCGATCCAAGTACCGAACGTATGCCACCTCCGTGTTCAGCACACGTTCAGCTCGATGACGTCCCTCGAACTCTTGATCTAGCAGAGGGTCGAGGGAGAGTTCCGTCAGCACGACGGCGTGGTGACGGTGATGGTGATGTGATTCGCGCAGGGCTTCGCCTAAGCACTACGATGCTATGACCGGAGGAGTAAACTGTGGAGGAGGGCACCGCACACGGTTAAGAGAACAACTAATGTGCCTTTGGGGTGCCCCCCGCCCCCGTATATAAAGGAGGGGAGAAGGAGGCCGGCGGCCAGGAGGGGCGCGCCAAGGGGGAGTCCTACTAGGACTCCTAGTCCTAGTAGGATCCCCCCCCTTTCCCTTTCTCAACCGGAGGGAAAAGGAAGGAGAGGGCGAGGGATTGGGAAAGGGGGCGCCGCCCCCTCCCCCTAGTCCAATTCGGACTGCCATGGGGGGCACGCGGCCACCCCTTGCGGCCCTCCTCTCTCTCCACTAAGGCCCACTAAGGCCCAATATTTCCCTCGGGGGCTTCCGGTACCCCTCGGTACTCCAGTAAAATATCTGAACCACTCGAAACCATTCCGATGTCCGAATACTACCTTCCAATATATGAATCTTTACCCCTCGACCATTTCGAGACTCCTCGTCATGTCCGTTATCTCATCCTGGACTCCGAACAAACTTCGGTCACCAAAACACATAACTCATAATACAAATCATCATCGAACGTTAAGCGTGCGGACCCTACGGGTTCGAGAACTATGTAGACATGATCGAGACACATCTCCGGTCAGTAACCAATAGCGTAACCTGGATGCTCATATTGGCTCCAACATATTCTACGAAGATCTTTATCGGTGAAATGATACGTCTCCAACATATCTATAATTTTTTATTCTTCCATGTTGTTTTATTATCAATCTTGGATGTTTTATAATCATTTTATAGTCATTTTATATCATTTTTTGGTACTAACCTATTGACATAGTGCCAAGTGCCAATTGTTGTTTTTCCATCTTTTTACATCGCAGAAAATCAATATCAAACGGAGTCCAAATGCCATGAAACTTTATGGAGATTTTTTATGGATCAGATGGAAGATATTGGGCCCTGGTTGCACCTGGGGGGGTCCCAAGGAGGGGACAACCCACCAGGGTGCACCAGGAGGCCCAGGCGCGCCCTGGTGGGTTGTTCCCACCTCGGGTGCCCCCGGACCGCCTCTTTGCTCTATAAATACCCCAATATTCCCAAAAACCTAGGGGAGTCGACGAAATATGCATCCAGGCGCCGCAGACTCCAGAACCACCAGATCCAATCTAGACACCATCACGGAGGGGTTCTCCACTTCCATTGGTGCCTTTCCGATGATGCGTGAGTAGTTCTTTGTAGACCTTCAGGTCCGTAGTTAGTAGCTAGATGGCTTCATCTCCCTCTCTCTTGATTCTCAATACAATGATCTCTTGGAGATCCATATGATGTAACTCTTTTGCGGTGTGTTTGTTGGGATTGATGAACTTTGAGTTTATGATCGGATCTATCTTTTTGTATCCATGAAAGTATTTGAGTTTCTTTGATCTCTTTTATGCATGATCACTTATAGCCTCATATTTCTTCTCTGATATTTGTGTTTTGTCTGGCCAACTTGATCTATTTATCTTGTAATGGGAAGAGGTGCCCGGTAGTGGGTTCGATCTTACGGTGCTTGATCCCAGTGACAGAAAGGGAACCGACCCGTATGTATCATTGCTACTAGGGATAAAAAGATGTGATCTATATCTACTACCATAGATAAATGGATCTCGTCTACATCATGTCATCGTTCTTATTGCATTACCCCATTTTTCCATGAACTTAATACACTAGATGCATGCTGGATAGCGGTTGATGTGTGGAGTAATAGTAGTAGATGCAGGCAGGAGTCGGTCTAGTAATCTTGTACGTGATGCCTATGTAATGATCATTGCCTGGATATCGTCATAATTATTTGAGGTTCTATCAATTGCCCAACAGTAATTTGTTTACCCACCTTTTGCTATTTTTCTCGAGAGAAGCCACTAGTGAAACCTACGGCCCCCGGGTCTTCTTTCTCATATATTTGCCTTTGCGAGCTACCTTTTTATTTGCTTTTATTTTCAGATCCATTAAATGAAAAATCCAAAAATACCTTGCTGCAATTTATTTTATTTGGCGTTTGATCTATCAATATTTACAACTTTCTCCCATCCACGTGCCATTTCTGGCGCCGTTACCCGAAAGGGATTGACAACCCCTTTAACACGTCGGGTTACGAGTGGTTGTTATTTGTGTGCATGGGTTGTTTACGTTGTGTTGCTTGGTTCTCCCACTGTTTTGATAACCTTGGTTTCATATCTGAGGGAAATACCGACCGCCGCTGTGCTGCATCATCCCTTCCTCATTGGGGAAATACTGACATAGCTTCAAGCGACATCAAAAGGAATTTCTGGCGCCGTTGCCGGGGAGGATCTTCATCATAACCTGGTTCCTAATCACAAATCTCATCTCCTCGCAATTGACATTATTTGCCATTTGCCTCTCATTTTCCTCTCCCCCACTTCACAAAAATTTGCCGTTTTATTCGCCTCTCTTTTTCGTTCATCGTTTTATTGCCGGATCTGTTTTTGAGTGCAATCTTGTTGTGTGGTCATCATGACTCAAGAGAACACTAAGTTATGTGATTTCTCAAATACCAACAACAATGATTTTATTGGCACTCCGCTTGCTCCTCCCGCCACTAGTGCGGAGACTTGTGATATTAATATTGCTTTGTTGAATCTTGTTATGAAAGACCAATTTTCCGATACTCCTAATGAGGATGTCGCGTCCCATCTTAATATCTTCGTGGAATTATGCGATATGCAAAAGAAAAAAGATGTGGACAATGATGTGGTCAAGATGAAATTATTTCCGTTTTCCTTGCGTGATTCTGCAAAAATTTGGTTCTCTTCTTTGCCTCGCAATAGTATCGATTCTTGGAATAAGTGCAAAGATTCTTTTATCACTAAGTATTTTCCTCCCGCGAAAATTATTTCCCTTAGAACCCAGATCATGAATTTCAAGCAACTTGAACATGAGCATGTTGCACAATCTTGGGAAAGGATGAAAATTATGCTAAGGAATTGCCCAACTCATGGGTTAAGTCTTTGGACGATCATACAAAAAATTTATGCGGGGTTGAATTTTGTTTCTCGTAACCTTTTAGATTCCGCCGCGGGTGGTACTTTTATGAAAATTACTTTGGATGTAGCGACCCAACCTCAGACGGTCAAGTCTTTGTGCTTAAGTGTCATCCCTGGATCGGTATTGCTGACACACACAGTACTCGAGGTTTTATAACAGAGTTCAATCACACACTTATTACATCAAATGTCTCAAAAGAGAACTTATTACAATAATATGGCTGAAGGCCATCTAAAATAATATAATAGCGAAAGCTTCGAAGGTAGAAGAGTCCATCCAACTCCACGGCAAAATTGAGTGCATGACAATGACCTAGCGCACCTTACTCTTCGTCTAAAAATTCCGCAACAAAATACGTTGCAGCCTGTGTAGGTTAGCACATGGAATATTCTAGCAAGATAACACTATAGAGCAATGCACAAATAACAGCTATCACTACATGCATATATGGCTGGTGGAGGCTCTATGGTTATCATTTGCATAAAGCTAATTTTTCCCTACAACAAAGGCATATATTTTATTTAACTACAAAATTTGTTGAAAACATTGAGAAGGTAACCCCAACTCAATCCCAATTAAAAGTTTAATAACCCGACAAATTAATTAAGTAGAGTGATGAGATCAACATAATAATTCAAGTACCGAATACTCAAGATGTCCATAACCGGGACACGGCTAATCATGATTAGTTTGTACACTCTGCAGAGGTTTGTGCACTTTTCTCCACAAGACTCGATCTCCTCCGTTGAATTTTTCGCGCTACATGATGTTTGAGAAACGGATGACCGAGACACAGTCTTTCAGAAGCATTAACTCTTTACGGCGGGTAGACCGTACCACCTACATCCCCTACATCTGCTAGTCTACCACTGAAAGAGGTCACACAACATACTCAACTATGTCAGAGCCCATAATGGATTGCGGCTGCACACGGAAGTTTCCAGCATGAATAACATTATGTTCCCTTTGAGCCTGGGTGGAAAACCATAGGATGATCACACGGATTCCCTGGGATCTCCTTGGACAACACTGGATTCCCCAGGTGCCCACAACCAATCCACCCAGATGTGTATTAAAGTAGCCACCTTAAGTTAAACCTTAGTTAACAATAACTCTCACAACTTTCATGAATTCTCTCAAAACCAAACCACGTCTACGAGCATAGCATAGCAGTGTAAGTATAACGTAGTAACACCCAGGGTTTGAAATAAAAGGGCAATAGGTTCCTACCTCATCAACTACTTCCCCAAATCCACATGTCAATCCTACTCATGCAATGTTTGAGGGTTGAAACTAATGCATAAAACTGGGTAATAAAGGGATATGATCAAAGTGTTACTTGCCTTGCTGACGATCGGAAAACCCTAGTGATTCGTAGTAGCAAGCCTCGCACTCCGGAAACTCTATCGTGAACAAACAATAGCATACATAAGCACTCAACACAAAATGCAAAGGTAAAACCAAGAGAAAAGATCTGAACAAAAAGTTCAAATGAAGAGCTTGGGTTAGCAAAAAGAATCAATCGAATCGGAGATACGAAACTCAAACTATGATCAAAAGAAGTTCGAATTCAAATCTGCTTGAAACCAAATTTTAAGTTTTCAAAATCATGTTCAAGTTGATTATCTGGAAAGAGGGGAACAAGACGAAGATTTTGGCGTTGGTTTCACTGGATTTGTACAAACAAGCAAAAAGTAGTGAAGGTTTGAAGATCAGGGCCTAATCTATAAGAAAACTATTCGCGGATAGGTCCCTGGCTGAAAATTAAATTAAGAAGAAAAATCTATCGGACGAACGTCCGCTAACAAAGACTAACGAATGAAAATTGTTCGTTAAAATGATCTAACCAGTGAACGTTTACAAATTAGACTAAAACAAAAACGAAAAACCGATCTAAAACTAAACTGACAAAACCGAAAAAAATATGAAAGAACTGACAGGTTCTTACTGGTCAACGGCGGCGGTGGCGGGATCCGGCAGCTCCGGCATCGGGCGTCGGCGGCGAGGAGACGGCGAGGAGGGGTGGCGGCGCGAGGCGGCGATGCGCGAGCGGCTGCAGGCGGCAACAGTGTCAGCGAGAGGCGGCGGTGGCAGGCGGTGGCGGGTGGCGGGATGAGGAGGAGAGGGGCTGATGGGGCTATTTAAGAGGGGGGAAAGCCGGCGACTTGGGGAAGGGGTAGCGGCGGCGGTGTAGTCCGAGCCGGACTCCTCGGTGGCGGCGGCGCATGCTGGAGGCGGACACGGGAGGCGGCGGTGCGAGCGGGCCGGCTGGGCTTCGGCCCAGTCACTCGAAGAATATTTTTATAATTTCGCCGAACAGAAAAATCTAAAATAAAATAAATAGGAATCTTAAAATTTCCAGAAATAATTTTCAAGGTCCTCTCCTAATATTTAGGACAACATGAATATTTTTCTGGGCTAAAAATTCAATTTTTCCCTAATTCAATCAAATAAAAAAACTTAATAAAAATTTCTAATAAAAGAAATATTTTATTTAAAATTAAATTTCCATTATTTCCTCTATTTTGAAGAAGTCATATTATCTTCTCTCATTATTTATTTATTTGGAAATAATTTTGGAAAAATAATTTCAAATAAAATTCACATTGATCCAGATTTACCAATTTTGAAAAAAAATCAAAAATGGAATTTTATAAAACCTCCAACTCTCTCAAATAGTCCTTCAGTTGCTTAAGGTCTTTAGGATCAAAATGTTCAAATAAAATCAAACAAAAATGCAAAGAGCATGGATGCATATGATGACCTAATGATTAACATCCAAATTGAAAATTGGGATGTTACAACAAAAATTTTATGCGGGGTTGAATTTTGTTTCTCGTAACCTTTTAGATTCCGCCATGAGTGGTACTTTTATGGAAATTACTTTGGGTGAAACCACCAAATTGCTTGATAATATTATGGCAAATTATTCGCAATGGCATACCGAAAGAACTCCTACTAGTAAAAAAAAGTCAATTCGGTTGAAGAAATTTCTTCTTTGAGTGAAAAAGTTGATGCTCTTATGAAATTGGTTGCTAGTAGAAGTGCTCCTATTGATCTTAATGATATGCCTTTTTCTACTTTGATTCAGCAAAATAGTGATGCCATTGATGTGAGTTTTATTTCTCGAAATAATTTCAACAATAATGCTTATAGAGGTAATTTTAATCCTTGGCCTTTTCCTAGTAATTCCTCTAATAATTATGGTAATTCCTATGGAAATCAATCTTATAATAATAATAATAATAATAATAGGAACACCTATTATCTTGAGAATAATATTAAAGAATTTATCAATACACAAAAAGTTTTCAACACTTCCATAGAAGAAAAGTTGAGTAAGATGGATGATTTGTCTAGAAGTGTTGATAGAATTGCTCATGATGTGGAAAATCTCAAGATGAAAATTTTTGTGCCTAAGGTTGATGAATCAATTAAATCTCTTTATTTTTCCATGGATGAAAGTAAGAAAAGAACCGCTATGCTTAGAGCTAAAAGAGAATTTTTAAAGAAAGTGTTTACTAGTGATTTCTTTCGCAAAAGTGATGAAGATCGTAAAATGATTGGTGTTTCTTCTACTGATTCCTTGTTTAGTAAAGTTAATATTGATGAAAAAGGGACTGGAGAAGAGTCAACTTTAGGTAGAAGGTGTCCCAATTTTTCGGGTTGAAAGAATTGATGAAAGTGGGTTTAAAGAGGTCAAAACTTTAGCTAGTGATGTGCCCACTCTTTTGGATTACAAAGACTTTAATTATGATATTTTATCTTTGATTAATTGTATTTGTTTGTTGCAATCCATGATAAATTTACCCCATGCCTATGAACAAAATAAAGCTTTTACAAAACATATTGTTGATGCTATGATGAAAGCTCTTGAAGAAAAATTGGAATTGGAAGTTTCAATTCCTAGAAAATTGCATGATGAATGGGAACCTACTATGAAAGTCAAGTTTAAAAATTATGAGTGTCTTTCTTTGTGTGACTTGGGTGCTAGTGTTTCTACAATTCCGAAATCTTTATGGATGTGCTTGGTCTTACCAATATTGAATCATGTTCTTTAAATTTGCACTTGGCGGATTCTACTATTAAAAAGCCTATGGGAAGAATTAATGATGTTCTTATTCTTGCAAATAGAAATTATGTGCCCATAGATTTTATTATTCTTGATATTGATTGCAATCCGTCTTGTCTAATTATTCTTGGTAGACCGTTTTTACGCACTATCGTTGTCGTGATTGATATGTAAGAAGGCAATATAAGTTCCAATTTCCTTTGAGGAAGGGTATGGAACACTTTCCTAGGACTAGAATTAAGCCACCCTATGAATAAATCATGAGGGCATCTTATGGATCTCGAACCAAAGATGACAAAACTTAGATCCTTGCTTTACGCCTAGCTAAGGGCGTAAGACTATAGCGCTTGTTGGGAGGCAACCCAATGAATAAATTTTATTTTTGCTTTATTTTTGCTTCCTATTTTTGAGTGTTAGCACAATTATGCTACTGTTATGATTGTGTTTTAATTAGTGTTTGTGCCAAGTAAAGCCTTTAGGATCTTCTTGGCCAATAGTTGTTTGATCTTGCTGAAAACCTAGAAACTTTTACACTCACGGAATTAATTTTTATTTTTTAACAGAGAGCGATAAAATACCCATTCCAATTGCAGTAGATTGATACGTCTCCAACACTGCATCACCCTTTCCTCTTGAAGGGAAAACCAACGCAGTTCTCAAGAGGTAGCAAGAAGGATTTCTGGCATCGTTGCCGGGGAGATTCGCGCCAAGTCAAGTCAAGATTTGACTCCCAACAATGAGCCATTTTTGGCACCGTTGCCGGAGTCTACGCACAAGTCAAGACATACCAAGTACCCATCACAAACTCTTATCCCTCACATTACATTATTTGCCATTTGTCTCTCGTTTTCCTCTCCCCCACTTCACCCTTGCCGTTTTATTCGCCCTCTTTTCCTCTCTCCCTCTCTTTTCTCGTTCCCCTTCTCCTTTTTCTATTTGCCTTTTCGCCTGTTTCTATTTTGCTTGTGTGTTGGATTGCTTGATTGTCACGATGGCTCAAGATAATACTAATTTGTGTGACTTTACCAATACCAACAACAATGATTTTCTTAGCACTCCGATTGCTCCTCTTACCGATGATGAATCTTGTGAAATTAATGCTGCTTTGTTGAATCTTGTCATGAAAGATCAATTCGCCGGCCTTCCTAGTAAAGATGTCGCTACCCATCTAAATAGCTTTGTTGATTTGTGTGATATGCAAAAGAAGAAAGATGTGGACAATGATATTGTTAAATTGAAGCTATTTCCTTTTTCTCTTAGAGATCGTGCTAAAGCTTGGTTTTCATCTTTGCCTAAAAATAGTATTGGTTCATGGAATGGCAAAGATGCTTTTATCTCTAAGTATTTTCCTCCCACTAAAATCATCTCTCTTAGAAACGATATTATGAATTTTAAGCAACTTGATCATGAACATGTTGCACAAGCTTGGGAGAGGATGAAATTAATGATACGTAATTGCCCTACACATGGTTTGAATCTTTGGATGATTGTACAAAAAATTTATGCCGGATTGAATTTTGCTTCTAGAAATCTTTTAGATTCGGCCGCGAGAGGCACTTTTATGGAAATCACTTTAGGAGAAGCTACTAAACTCCTAGATAATATTATGGTTAATTATTCTCAATGGCACACCGAAAGATATACTAATAAAAAAGTGCATGCGATAGAAGAGATTAATGTTTTGAGTGGAAAGATGGATGAACTTATGAAATTGTTTGCTAATAAGAGTGCTCCTACTAATCCTAATGATATGCCTTTGTCTACTTTGATTGAGTATAATAATGAATCTATGGATGTGAATTTTATTGGTCGGAACAATTTTGGTGATAACGCGTATAGAAGTAATTTTAATCCTAGGTCGTTTCCAAGTGATTCCTCTAATAATTATGATAATTCCTACAACAATTCTTATGGAAATTATAATAAGATACCCTCTGATTTTGAATCTAATATTAAAGAATTTATTAGTTCTCAAAAGAATTTCAATGCTTTGATTGAAGAAAAATTGCTTAAGATTAATGGGTTGGCTAGGAACGTTGATAGAATTTCTCTTGATGTTGATTCTTTGAAACTTAGATCTATTCCACCTAAGCATGATATCAATGAGTCTCTCAAATCCATGAGAATTTCCATTGATGAGTGCAAAGAAAGAACCGCTAGGATGCGTGCTAAGAAAGATTGCTTTGTGAAGGCGTGTTCTTCTAGTTTTCATGATAATAATGATGAAGATCTAAAAGTTATTCATGTGTCCCCTATTAAATCTTTGTTTTGCAATATGAATCTTGATAATGATGGGACTGAAGATGAGTCACCTTTACCTAGAAGGCGTTCCAAAAATTCGGAGTTTTTAGATCTTGATGCAAAAATTGGTAAAAGTGGGATTGAAGAGGTCAAAACTTTAAATATCAATGAACCCACTATTTTGGATTTCATGGAATCTAATTATGATAATTTATCTTTGATAGATTGTATTTCCTTGTTGCAATCCGTGCTAAATTCTCCTCATGCTTATAGTCAAAATAAAGCTTTCACTAAACATATCGTTGATGCTTTGATGCAATCTTATGAAGAAAAACTTGAGTTGGAAATTTCTATCCCTAGAAAAATTTATGATGAGTTGGAACCTACAATAAAATTTAAAATTAAAGATCATGAGTGTTATTCTTTATGTGATTTGGGTGCTAGTGTTTCCACGATTCCAAAAACTTTGTGTGATTTGCTAGGTTTCCGTGATTTTGATGATTGTTCTTTAAACTTGCACCTTGCAGATTCCACTATTAAGAAACCTATGGGAAGAATTAATGATGTTCTTATTGTTGCAAATAGGAACTATGTGTCCATAGATTTCATTGTTCTTGATATAGATTGCAATCCTTCATGTCCTATTATTCTTGGTAGACCTTTCCTTAGAACGATTGGTGCAACTATTGATATGAAGGAAGGGAATATTAGATTACAATTTCCATTAAGTAAAGGCATGGAACACTTTCCTAGAAAGAAAATTAAATTACCATATGAATCTATTATGAGAGCAACTTATGGATTGCCCACCAAAGATGGCAATACCTAGATCTATCCTTGCTTTTATGCCTAGCTAGGGGCGTTAAACGATAGCGCTTGTTAGGAGGCAACCCAATTTTATTTTTATTCCTTACTTTTTTCTATTGTTTAGTAATAAATAATTTATCTATACTCTGTTTTGGTTGTGTGTTTTGTGTTTAATTAGTGTTTGTGCCAAGTAGAACCGTTGGGAAGACTTGGGGAAAGTCTTTTTGATCTTGCTGTAAAAAAAAGAAACTTTAGCGCTCACGAGAATTGCTGCCATTTTTATTTGGAAAGTGCTATTTAATTAATTATTTTTGCATATGATTAATAGATAAATTCCTCACGTCCATCAATTTATTTTAGAATTTTGGGGGTTCCATAAGTTGCGCTAGCTACAGATTACTACAGACTGTTCTGCTTTTGACAGATTCTGTTTTTCGTGTGTTATTTGCTTATTTTGATGAATCTATGGCTAGTAAAAGAGTTTATAAACCATAGAGAAGTTGGAATACAGTAGGTTTAACACCAATATAAATAAATACTGAGTTAATTATAGTACCTTGAAGTGGTGTTTTGTTTTCTTTCGCTAACGGAGCTCGCGAGATTTAATATTTTGAGTTTTGTGTTGTGAAGTTTTCAAGTTTTGGGTAAAGATTTGATGGATTATGGAACAAGGAGTGGCAAGATCCTAAGCTTGGGGATGCCCATGGCACCCCAAGGTAAAACTCAAGGACACCAAAAAGCCTAAGCTTGGGGATGCCCCGGAAGGCATCCCCTCTTTCGTCTTCGTCTATCGGTAACTTTACTTGGAGCTATATTTTTATTCACCACATGATATGTGTTTTGCTTGGAGCGTCTTGTATGATTTGAGTATTTGCTTTTTAGTTTACCACAATCATCCTTGCTGTACACACCTTTTGAGAGAGACTCACATGATTTGAAATTTATTAGAATACTCTATGTGCTTCACTTATATCTTTTGAGCTATATAGTTTTTGCTCTAGTACTTCACTTATATCTTTTAGAGCACGGCGGTGGTTTTATTTTATAGAAATAATTGATCTCTCATGCTTCACTTATATTATTTTGGGAGTTCTTTAGAACAACATGGAAATTTTCTTAAATATAAAAACTTTCATAGAAGTGCATTGAATACTATGAGAAGTTTGGTACTTGATAATTGTTTTGAGATATGGAGATGGTGATATTAGAGTCATGCTAGTTGAGTAGTTGTGAATTTCAGAAATACCTGTGTTGAAGTTTGTGATTCCCGTAGCATGCATGTATGGTGAACCGTTATGTGATGAAGTCGGAGCATGATTTATTTATTGATTGTCTTCCTTATGAGTGGCGGTCGGGGACGAGCGATGGTCTTTTCCTACCAATCTATCCCCCTAGGAGCATGCATATAATACTTTGTTTCGATAACTAATATATTTTTGCAATAAGTATGTGAGTTCTTTATGACTAATGTTGAGTCCATGGATTATACGCACTCTCACCCTTCCACCATTGCTAGCCTCTCTAGTATCGCGCAACTTTCGCCGGTACCTTAAATCCACCATATACCTTCCTCAAAATAGCCACCATACCTACCTATTATGGCATTTCCATAGCCATTCCGAGATATATTTCCATGCAACTTTCCACCGTTCCGTTATTATGACACGCTTCATCATTGTCATATTGCTTGCATGATCATGTAGTTGACATCGTATTTGTGGCAAAGCCACCGTTCATAATTCTTCATACATGTTACTCATGCATCATTGCACATCACGGTACACCGCCGGAGGCATTCACATAGAGTCATATTTTGTTCTAAGTATTGAGTTGTAATTCTTGAGTTGTAAGAAACTAAAGTGTGATGATCATCATTATTAGAGCATTGTCCCAAGTGAGGAAAGGATGATGGAGACTATGATTCCCCCACAAGTCGGGATGAGACTCCGGACGAGAAAAAAAGAGGCCAAAAGAAAAAAAGAAGGCCCAAATAAAAAATGAGAGAAAAAGAGAGAAGGGACAATGTTACTATTCTTTTTCCACACTTGTGCTTCAAAGTAGCACCATGACCTTCATGATAGAGAGTCTCCTATGATATCACTTTCATATACTAGTGGGAATTTTTCATTATAGAACTTGGCTTGTATATTCCAATGATGGGCTTCCTCAAAATGCCCTAGGTCTTCATGAGCAAGCAAGTTGGATGCACACCCACTTAGTTTCTTTTGTTGACCTTTCATACACTTATAGCTCTAGTGCATCCATTGCATGGCAATCCCTACTCACTAACATTGATATCTATTAATGGGCATCTCCATAGCCCGTTGATACGCCTAGTTGATGTGAGACTATTTTCTCCTTTTTGTCTTCTCCACAACCACCATTCTATTCCACATATAGTGATATATCCATGGCTCACGCTCATATATTGCGTGAAGATTGAAAAGGTTTGAGAACATAAAAAGTATGAAACAATTGCTTGGCTTGTCATCGGGGTTTTGCATGATTTAAATATTTTGTGTGGTGAAGATAGAGCATAGCCAGACTATATGATATTGTAGGGATAACTTTCTTTGGCCATGTTATTTTGGGAAGACATGATTGCTTAGTTAGTATGCTTGAAGTATTATTATTTCTATGTCAATATTAAACTTTTGTTTTGAATCTTTCGGATCTGAACATTCATGCCACAATAAAGAAAAAATACATTGAGAAATATGTTAGAAAGCATTCCACATCAAAAATTCTTCTTTTATCATTTACCTACTCGAGGACGAGCAGGAATTAAGCTTGGGGATGCTTGATACGTCTCCAACGTATCTATAATTTTTTATTGCTCCATGCTATTATATTATCTATTTTGGATGTTAATGGGCTTTATTTTACACTTTTATATCATTTTTGGGACTAACCTACTAACCGAAGGCCCAACCCAAACTGTTGTTTTTTTGACTATTTTAGCGTTCGGAAGAAAAGGAATATCAAACGGAGTCCAAACGGATGAAACCTTCGGCAACGTGATTTTCTCAACAAACGTGATCCAGGAGACTTGGAGTGGGCATCAAGAAGCGATCGAGGAGGACACGAGGCAGGGGGGCGCGCCCTCCACCCTCGTGGGCCCCTCGTTGCTCCACCGACGTACTTCTTCCTCCTATATATATCCACGTACCCCCCAAACATCCAGGAGCACCACGAAAACCTAATTCCACCGCCGCAGCCTTCTGTACCCAAGAGATCCCATCTTGGGGCCTTTTCCAGAGCTCTGCCGGAGGGGGCATTGATCACGAAGGGCCTCTACATCAACTCCATGGCCTCTCTGGTGATGTGTGAGTAGTTTATTTCAGACCTACGGGTCCATAGTTATTAGCTAGATGGCTTCTTCTCTCTCTTTGGATCTCAATACAAAGTTCTCCTTGATCTTCTTGGAGATCTATTTGATGTGATCTTCTTTTGCAGTGTGTTTGTCGAGATCCGATGAATTGTGGGTTTATGATCCAGTTTATCTATGAACAATATTTGATTCTCCTCTGAATTCTTTTATGTATGATTGGTTTATCTTTGCAAGTCTCTTCGAATTATCAGTTTGGTTTATCCTACTAGATTGATCTTTCTTACAATGAGAGAATTGCTTAGCTTTGGGTTCAATCTTGTGGTGTCCTTTCCCAGTGACAGCAGGGGCAGCAAGGCACGTATTGTATTGTTGCCATCGAGGATAAAAAGATGGGGTTTATATCATATTGCATGAGTTTATCCCTCTACATCATGTCATCTTACTTAAAGCATTACTCTGTTCTTATGAACTTAATACTCTAGATGCATGTCGGATAGCGGTCGATGTGTCGAGTAATAGTAGTAGATGCAGAATCGTTTCGGTCTACTTGTCGCAGATGTGATGCCTATATACATGATCATACCTAGATATTCTCATAACTATGCTCAATTCTATCAATTGCTCGACAGTAATTCGTTTACCCACCGTAATACTTATGCTCTTGAGAGAAGCCACTAGTGAAACCTATGGCCCCCGGGTCTATCTTCCATCATATTAATCTTCCAACACTTAGTTATTTCTTTTGCCGTTTATTTACTTTGCATCTTTATCATAAAAATACCAAAAATATTATCTTATCATATCTATCAGATCTCACTCTCGTAAGTGACCGTGAAAGGATTGACAACCCCTTTATCGCGTTGGTTGCGAGGTTCTTATTTGTTTTGTGTAGGTGCGTGGGACTCGAGCATGATCTCCTACTGGATTGATACCTTGGTTCTCAAAAACTGAGGGAAATACTTACGCTACTTTACTGCATCACACTTTCCTCTTCAAGGGAAAACCAACGCAGTGCTCAAGAGGTAGCATAGATGTGCCACCCCGGCTCAGAGAAAACCGGAATGCCCCGTATTCCAGCCCAGAGATCGAGGTGAAGTCTTCTGGAATACGACACTCCTTAGTATAGAACAAACCAGCTCTCTATTACAACACGAATATGAATACAAGTGTTCCAATATTACAATGAATAACATCGGCACGGCGACATTACGCAAACCACGGTTGCTCTATACAAGCAGCATAACAACTCGAAGCAGCGAAACAACTACTGGCAGCGGAACAACGAACGGTGATGATGGACTCCAATCCGCAGGGACTCTGGCTGGAACGTTTATCCTAGCTCGCGGACACGGGAACAACACCAAACAAGCAAGCAATCCAGGCACAACCTGCAAACTGGCATGACACGCCAGGTCAGTACATTGAATGTACTTGCAAGCTCACAATAACCAGAAGCATTCAAGACAAACAACAACATGGCAATTACAGGTTAAGCAGGAATTATCATGAGATCATCAGGATAACAAGGCATGAACAACATGAACATAATATCGCTAGAACAATATGATCATGGCATGAACATATAAATCTGAGGATACTAGCATGCAACATGATGACACTACATGCACCATTTATTCTTCTCGGGTTACCTCGTAACCATCACATGCATCACTTACCAACTTCGGACATTACACGATCATCTCAGGATCAAATCAAGCTTGGTATAAACAATACCATAGTAATCATCTAATGACCACAAGGAGCTTGATCTTTACCCACGATTCTCGCACAATATCATGAATATCCAACAACTCGGTATCCTCGATACCACGGTGATCATTCCCGCGATCACAACCATGACCAACAATTGGTCTCAAACCGTGATCCTTCCGCCAATCACAACCAACTTATCTCATCCTCGAACCGGGGTTGTTATTTAGCACATTATTATTATTACTGTTCACTCATAGTGACACCAACTACGAACTGGGCCCTTATCCGTGGGCGCGGCTATCGATAGATTTAATATACACTCTGTAGAGGTTAGTACACTGTACCCACACTATGGAACCCATGGCCTTGCACTCCCATCCGGGTGGACCAACGGCGTTCCGACAAAACCGATCTACTACCATGACACTCTCCCGGCCACTCCGACCCACTCCCAACTGGGCTAGTCCTGGGTGGCCCTGTGTCTACCAAAGACACAACGACCACCGTCGTCGCCAAATGTCCCTCACGGGGACCAGATCCATAATAACAACAACGGACACACAAGGTATGTCTACTTACCGGGCCAGGGTACCGCATGCCCATAACCTTCCCTAGTTGGAGGCACCGGCAAGAGGCACGACAATGTACCCAGTTAGGACCTTCCCATAAAGGTAAGCGTGGTTGCACTGGTCAGTTTGATATGGTGGCACCATGACTCAGCCAACATGTGTTCAAGTTCAATTTAATCCGGTTAAACTTGAATGCAAATATGCTGAGCCATGATAAAATAACATGATACAATTACAATGTATGAGCATGATATCAACATAAGCACGGGTGCAACATAACTAGCCACCATATCAACAATGAATCATCTCCAACTGAGCATGGCATAATGAAGAGCATGAATATTACCAGTACAACACTACTCATAGCATAACATGACCACTAGCATCAACAATAAACATAATGCAAGAACATATCAACAATTCCATCATGCAAGCATTTAACCAACTGGGTGCAATGGAACATGCATAACAATGGTACTCGGGACAGACGACAGTCATGCACCGAAGACCATTACCAACATCAACATATACTACTAGCAAGCATAAGCATATGAAAGGAATACTAACAACTAGCAGGGCATGACAACTAGGTGCATAACAACATAGCAAGCAAGTAAGCATGAATCCATAAGCATTATATAAACAACTATAACCATATTTTAAGCAAGCAAACATTTAATAAATATTCAAGTTGAAAACCATGGCTACTGCATGACTATCATGCAAGTGGGTATTGTGGCTTGCCTGGGGTGACGGAGACTCCAGGAAGAAGTGCGTTGAAGCCACAGAACGAAATGTCGGACGGTTCTTTCCTGGAGGGGGCTGATTAGATGCACGGGCAAAATGGTCATTTTCATTGTGAAACCACCTAGTGAAAATGGTATCAAAAGATAGAGCTCGACGATACGAAGAAGTGAGCATTGGTTTCACCTCAATCGGAGTTACGGTTGAAAAGTTGTGAAGATTGGAAGAACAGGGACTAATCTGTGAAAAATTTATCACCAACGGGTCCCTTTGTGGATAAGGCAGAAACAGAATTCAGAAAATACACTTTCTGACTTAGAAACGCACTACAGGTCGAAGTTGAAACAAAATACGGTTTCAGAAAAGAGAAGACGTACTCTTGTAAAGCCGTCTCCACTTGCCACATGGGATGAGGCGGGTGAGACACTGGCGCGTGGGCCCCAGGGAGCAGGGGGAGGGGCCAGCGCTCGTGTGTTCTTCCTCCTCGCGCCTCTGTTCCCTCGTGGAACAGCGCGGAGGCAGGGGAGGAAAGCGGAGATGGGGCCGGCCGGCTCCGGTGGCCTCCGGCCAAACCGAGCGCACCGGAGGGCTCGCGAGGATGCAGCGCCTCCGTTCAGAGGAGAAGCGGCTCCCGGGAAGGCGCGTGGAGGAGTGGAGGTCGCGGCGACGAGAGGCGCCAGGAGCTTCGCGCGACGGCAGCTCTCGGCGACGCGGGCTCTCCGGCGACGAATGGAGGACATGGGGAGGCTGGTAGGGGTGTGGGGAGTGTCGTGGTGGAGACGGGAGAGAGGAAGGAGTTCCGGATGGGCTCGGCCGAGGTGGTGGCCGAGAGCAACGGCGACGGCCAACCTCCGGGAGGCGCGACCAGAGGGACCCCGACGACGAACTGGTGGCGTGGGGAGGCTCAGTGGGACGAGGGGGAGTCGATGGACGTCTCGGGAGGAGGAGAGGAGGGTCGTGGTGGCCGGACCCAAGCCGAGGCCGAGGCGGCCATGGAGGATGACGGCGAACAACGGCTGGCTGTGGCGTTATCAGAGGGCAAAAGAGGCGAGATAGGGAGCGAGTGAGGAGAGGGGGACCTCGGGCACTCCTTAAATAGCCGCGGGGAGGCTCTGGAGCTCACAAGCGAGCTTGAGCAGTGCTCTAATGGAGGGCAGAGGCAGGGCGTGGCACGGGCATGGCGTTTGCGACGCATTTATGGCGAACCACGACGAGGAAGCGATGCAGGGCGACGCAGTCGAGCACGGGCGAGCTCCTGGACAAGGTTTGAGAACTAGACGAGGAGGGAGGAGACGAGCATAGTGGCCGGAACAAGCCAGAGCACGCCTGCAGCCATGACGCAAGCGTGACCATCACGCGCACTAGCGCAAGCGGCGCTCTTTGGCATGGCCAACCATATCCAGTGGATGGACCATGGTGCCCTCAGTCAAAATGAGGAAATAAATCAGTCCAGGGGCAAAGAAGAGATTTGCACTTAGCTCAAAAAGTAAATCGGCAAGAAGGTGTTTGTAACTTGTTGTGGTTAAACCAGCTTGGTAACGTGGTAAAGAGTTTGTCTGGCGATGATCACTTACTAAGGTGATGCTGATCACCAAAAACCAGACTAAGAGGAGGGGCTTAGATGGTGGTTGCTGTAGAAAGTGCAATACTGGCCAGAATCAGGGATTTGGATGATACACTCACATACTTGATCTCTGTGAGCTGAAATTTGGCAGAGAGGGGTTATATGATGATATGAAGCTTCTGTAAAGATTTCATGCCATTTGGAAATACCAAAGTGGCACTTGCTTCACAAGGCTTCATTCTGGACAGAAACTTGGAAAAATTACACAGGGTAATTGGATTACCAAATGAGGTAAAACTTGGTGGAGGGAGTTAATATAGATAGAAGCATGTCTTGGTAAAGTTTCAGCTCAATTGAAGCAATATAAAATATAGTTGCTTCACAAACTAAAAATCTGACAAGAAACTAAGATTTGGAGCTCATAGATGAGTTACATGAGCTCATCTTTGGTGGAGAGTCATTACTTGACCATAGGAAGGACCTTGCAAAATTTCAACTCATTTGGATATGCCTATCTTGTACTTTCTTCACAATCACTTCCCTCAGACAGGAACTTTGAAAAATTGCTCAGGGATATTTACTAGGCAAAGTGAGTTGAATTTTGGCATGAGCCAATGATATGGACAGAAAAAGTTGTACACGAAGTTTGGGTTCAAATGGGAAAAGATAAATAGCACTTCCTTTGCAAAGTGCCATTTAGGACAGAATAGGAAAATAATTATTGGAGGATTATTTTTTAACATGGAAATGAAATATTTTGCCATATTTGAGCAAGATAGGACCCAAACAATTTATGAGAATTATTTGGGAATTTTAGGATTGACAAAAATGTAGGTTGCTTCACAACCTAGGGTTTTAAGGGTTATTCCTTTATCAGAAAAGGAATATTCCCACTAAAAGAATTTTGCGTTAGGTCAAGGATGGAAATGACATGATCTTGGGATGATGAAGAGGGTGACAAGCCACTATAAAACCTAGGAAGATATGATCTTCCCAAGTTTCAGAACCACATAGCCACGGAAAAGCAAAACAAAACCGGAAATCCAAGAAAATCAAAGGAAAAAAGAAAAGGACAAAAATCCAGGCTGTTACAAACCTTCCCCCCTTAAAGAAATATCGTCCTCGAGATGTGGTTGCTCAGGGTTAAATAATCTTTCTGACTTGAAGAAACCGTTTCCAACTCAGGTTTCTTTTATTCATCCTTATATAATATTTCCACTGAGTTGGATCTAACTGACTGTCTTGATCTGGGGTGGTTTGCTTTGCCGTATCTGACATTCTGACAGGACGTATCTCATATGTTCTTGTTTATACTGACTCAAATTTTCTTTTCATATCTGTTGGATGAGCTAGCATCTGAAATATTATTTTTACTAACATACTTGTCCTTCTTGATATTGATCCTTGCTGGAAATGTTATTCTAGTATGGAGTACCGAGAATATTCCACAGAGTTGGGGAACATACCTTCCCGTGGAACAAACAATCTCTTCTATCCAGGCATCGGATTCCTCGAATATAGACATGCCTTCTTGACTGGATTCATAGTCTTGAGTATCCAAGTTGTACCAAAGGTTTGACTGTCGCTTGTCGTGACTGATAGAAAATTGTACCATCTCCTGATGATAAGATTTGCAGACTTGACTGGCGGTTGGCAAAGAATCCCATCCACACAGGCTATTCTTTTAATTGCTTCCCCTATGCGAGAGATAACAATCCTCAAAGTATGTGTTCTCACACTGATTCTTCATTTTTGCCGGTATCTCCATGGGAATAACAGTCCGTGCGATGCTCCATCGCGGGTGTTGAGGTCAATATATTGAGCTGTCCATGAGTCTGACCGAACAGACTCGGGTATGCAATGCTGACAGTTCTGAGCATACTGTGGACTGGGCTGATTGCCTCACTATGAGGTCCTTACCACAATGGAGTATACCTCTTAGGTGGATCTTTGCTTGGGTTTGCCGTGGAATAAGATGGTCTTGGGTATCCACATTTTTCACATAATAACCGACATACATGTATTGTTGGTCTTGCTCTTTCATTATTAGTTTCTTCATCTGGATCCTTAACTGAAAGAACGGGGCCTTATATACATCCTTGATTATTTTCGCGGCCCTGAATACTGTTACGTACAATATCTGGCACTCATACCTTGGTCTGGTGCATGTTTTGAGCCTCGGTATATTTATCCGGCTCACGTGTGGTTATACATATCTCAATACTATTGTGGATTATGCCGGACAATGACAGGGTTAATAACATCATATTGTTGGATATACGGGACTGATCTTGATAATCACTGCCAAGATTATTGTCTCAATGTTGTCTTTCCTTCAAGATTTGTTGATTATGGCCTCACCCACTGGTTTTTGTTTCTTGAATAACCGGTGAGGTTGTCAGATGCGTACCGTGAATTCTTCCTTGTGCGAGAGACTTGCATGGACTTGGCAGCATACTGAATGAACTAATATCTGATTCTCGAGGCATACCTTTGTTCTGACTGATTTCAGACCAAATTGTCGCAGATCTGCCATTTGAAAAACACTATGATATGCTGACAATTCATTCTTTAATGTCTTGTATTAGTGTCGTACAGAAGGAGATTGGGCAGCTTGCGTTTGGGAAACCATCGGGATATCGTGCTGAGGAAGACTGGATGGCTTATGCTCGAAGCCTTCGGTGGATATCTTCTTGAGAAAAACAGGGTATCGTACCTCATAAGCTTCCCCCCTTAAAGACTTTGCTAGGGAAGACTCAGTACCTTATGCCAGAAGCTTTTACAGTATTTTATCGAGAAGACTGAATATCTTGCATGGGAATCCACTCATTCCCTATCGATGCAGACTGGGAACCTTATCTTTGTACACTTCGTCAATAAATTGTGGAGATGGACGGAACTAATTTTCTTGGTGAATGGAATGGCATATATATATTTTTGTCAGTCCGGCAGCTGATTATTTACATGACCAGAATTGTCTGACTGTCCTTACTGAATTCACCGTGCAATTGGACTGACTTCTGGTTCGCAATGTTTTAATTGTGACTTGTAGCAGATTTAATGATTGTGCATAGCCCATACCTTTGACTTGAAATGCACGGTTGATCCAATTTTGTCCTCTTTCTGATTTAATCTTTGCTGCGATAAAGTGTATCTCTGACAGGTACTTGGTGCTGAAAGTCTGATCAAAATACAATTTGTATCCGGACGAATGTCTGCAATACAATGTTGTCGGCTGAAAACCGCATTGCTTTTAACTGAATTTCTTGGTGTATAGCTGTACTGCTTACGGCTTCTTCTGATCTGGTGTCGGTCGAGGAATAATTTCCATAAGGGGGTAACACCGAGGATTCAAAACAAAGAAGCACGAGAAAACGATTTATTGCAACAAAGCACACAACAAACAACCTACAAAGCTGCTCCACACACGCACACACACGCATGATACTACAACAGATGCACAAACACTACACGAAGGATTACATCCTACGCTTGAGCAAACGTCCGCGAACTGACGAGGAAGCTAAGGGAGTAGCGAGTGGAACCGCTGACTCTGAAACTCCGGATGGACGAGGCGGAGGAGTTGGAGAAGCGGGCGGAGACTGAGGTAAAGCGACACCAAGCAACCTCCTGGCCCGAATGGCGTCTCGGACTAAATCAGAAATAAGAAGACACTCGGCCGTCATGTAACGAGACATGGCGAGGATAGCCGGGTCATCTTGAGGGTTGACGGAGGGAAATTGGATTCGCCTAGGATTCTCGACGATGGTGGGATAATATTGATAAGCACGGTTCTCTTGCACCATGCTCTCTTGATGACGAAGACCGGTGACTCCTGCCATTGCGGCAAACTGAACGGCACGCTCAAGAGTAGCGCCATAACCACCGTGGAAACTGTAGGTGCGCTTACCGACAGGAATCGGGGCTGATGGATGAACATGAGCAACATATTCCCTAATTCTTCCTCCAGCAGAAAATTGGAATATTTGATAGTGAGGTGGATCTCCGAGGGGATAAATACTACGCCACATGTCGCCAAGGAGGGCGACAAAGATGAGAGGTGCAGGAGTGGGACTGAACTCAATAGGAACAGCATCGGGAGCTAAGGGAAGGGCACTGAACTCATGGAAGTTGACCGCCATCTACGCATGAAACATGGGTTAATGGTAACCGAAATAAGACTATATGCAGCAAACAAATGCAACAACCAAATGCAGCAAGCAAGGGCAACAACCAGACCCTATACTACCGTTTTCTAACATTCCAGCAGACTAGGACGCTCTACAACCAGACCTGCTCTGATACCAAGCATGTGACACCCCGGCTCAGAGAAAACTGGAACGTCCCGTATTCCAGCCCAGAGATCAAGGTGAAGTCTTCTGGAATACGGCACTCCTTAGTATAGAATAAACCAGCTCTCTATTACAACACGAATATGAATACAAGTGTTCCGATATTACAATGAATAACATCGGCACGGCGACATTACGCCAACTACGGTTGCTCTATACAAGCAGCATAACAACTCAAAGCAGCAGAACAACTACTAGCAGCGGAACAACGAACGGCGATGATGGACTCCAATCCACAGGGACTCTGGCTGGAACGTCTATCCTAGCTCGCGAACACGGGAACAACACCAAACAAGCAAGCAATCCAGGCATGACCTGCAAACTGGCATGACAAGCCAGGTCAGTACATTGAATGTACTTACAAGCTCACAATAACCAGAAGCATTCAAGACAAACAACAGCATGGCAATTACAGGTTAAGCAAGAATTATCATGAGATCATCAGGATAACAAGGCATGAACAACATGAACATAATATCGCTAGAACAATATGATCATGGCATGAACATATAAATCTGAGGATACTAGCATGCAACATGATGACACTACATGCACCATTTATTCTGCTCGAATTACCTCGTAACCATCACATGCATCACTTACCAACTTCGGACATTACACGATCATCTCAGAATCAAATCAAGCTTGGTATAAACAATACTGTAGTAATCATCAAATGACCACTAGGATCTTGATCTTTACCCACGATTCTCGCACAATATCACGAATATCCAACAACTCGGTATCCTCGATACCACGGTGATCATTCCGGCGATCACAACCATGACCAACACTTGGTCTCAAACTACGATCCTTCCGCCAATCACAACCAACTTATCTCATCCTCGAACCGGGGTTGTTATTTAGCACATTATTATTACTACTACTATTGACTCATAGTGTGACCAACTACGAACTGGGCCCTTATCCGCGGGCGCGGCTATCGATAGATTTAATATACACTCTGTAGAGGTTAGTACACTGTACCCACACTATGGAACCCATGGCCTCGCACTCCCATTCGGGTGGACCAATGGCATTCCGACAAAACCGATCTACTGCCATGACACTCTCCCGGCCACTCCGACCCACTCCCAACTGGGCTAGTCCTGGGTGGCCTCGTGTCTACCAAAGACACAACGACCACCGTCGTGGCCAAACGTCCCTCACGGGGACCGGATCCATAATAACAACAAGGGGCACACAAGGTTATGTCTGCTTACTAGGCCAGGGTACCGCACGCCCATAACCTTCCCTAGTTGGAGGCACCGGCGAGAGGCACGACAATATACCCAGTTAGGACCTTTCCATAAAGGTAAGCGTGGTTGCACTGGTCAGTTCGATATGGTGGCACCATGACTGAGCCAACATGTGTTCAAGTTCAATTTAATCTGGTTAAACTTGAATGCAAATATGCTGAGCCATGATGAAATAACATGATACAATTACAATGTATGAGCATGATATCAACATAAGCACGGGTGCAACATAACTAGCCACCATATCAACAATGAATCATCTCCAACTGAGCATGGCATAATGAAGAGCATGAATATTAACAATACAACACTACTCATAGCATAACATGACCATTAGCATCAACAATAAACATCATGCAAGAACATATCAACAATTCCATCATGCAAGCATTTAACCAACTGGGTGCAATGGAACATGCATAACAATGGTACTCGGGACAGACGACAGTCATGCACCGAAGACCATTACCAACATCAACATATACTACTAGCAAGCATAATCATATGAAAGGAATACTAACAACTAGCAGGGCATGACAACTAGGTGCATAACAACATAGCAAGAAAGTAAGCATGAATCCATGAGCATTATATAAACAACTATAACCATATTTTAAGCAAGCAAACATTTAATAAATATTCAAGTTGAAAACCATGGCTGCTGCATGACTATCATGAAAGTGGGTATTGTGGCTTGCCTGGGGTGACGGAGACTCCAGGAAGAAGTGCGGTGAAGCCGCAGAACGAAACGTCAGACGGTTCTTTCCCGGAGGGGGCTGATTAGAGGCAAGGGCAAAATGGTCATTTTCATTGTGAAACCACCTAGTGAAAATGTTACCAAAAGATAGAGCTCGACGATACGAAGAAGTGAGCGTTGGTTTCACCTCAATCGGAGTTACGGTTGAAAAGTTGTGAAGATTGGAAGAACAGGGACTAATCTGTGAAAAAAATTATCACCAACGGGTCCCTGAGTGGATAAGGCAGAAACAGATTTTATAAAATACACTTTCTGACTCAGAAAACGCACTTCAGGCTGAAGTAGAACCATAATACGCTTTCGTAAAAGAGGAGACGTACCCTTGTAAAGCCGTCTCCACTTGCCACGTGGGATGAGGCGGGTGAGACACTGGCGCGTGGGGCCCAGGGAGTAGGGGGAGGGGCAGCGCTCGTGTCTTCTTTCTCCTCGTGCCTCTGTTCCCTCGTGGAACAGAGCGGAGGCAGGGGAGGAAAGCGGCGATGGGGCCGGCCGGCTCCGGTGGCCTCCGGCCAAACCGAGCGCACCGGCGGGCTCGCAAGGATGCAGCGCCTCCGTTCATAGGAGAAGCGGCTCCCGGGGAAGCACGTGGAGGAGTGGAGGTCGCGGCGACGGGAGGCGCCATGAACTTCGGGCGGCGGCGGCTCTCGGCGATGCGGGCTCTCGGGCGACGAACGGAGGAGATGGGGAGGCTGGTAGGGGTGTGGGGAGTGTCGTGCTGGAGACGGGAGATAGGAAGGAGCTCCGGATGGGCTCGGCCGAGGTGGTGGCCGAGAGCAACGGCGATGGCCAACCTCCGGGAGGCGCAGCCAGAGGGACCCCGGCGACGAACTGGTGGGGTGGGGAGGCTCAGTGGGATGAGGGGGAGTCGGTGGACGTCTCGGGAGGAGGAGAGGAGGGCCGTGATGGCCGGACCCAAGCCGAGGCCGAGGCGGCCATGGAGGATGACGGCGAACAACGGCTGGCTGTGGCGTTATCAGAGGGCAAAAGAGGCGAGGGAGGGAGCGAGTGAGGAGAGGGGGACCTCGGGGCTCACAAGCGAGCTTGAGCAGTGCTCTAATGGAGGGCAGAGGCAGGGCGTGGCACGGGCATGGCGTTTGCGATGCATTGATGGCGAACCACGACGACGCAGCGATGCAGGGAGACGCAGTCGAGCACGGGAGAGCTCCTGGATAATGTTTTAGGTCAAGACCAGGAGGGAGGAGATGAGCATAGTGGCCGGAACAAGCCAGAGCACGCCTGCAGCCATGACGCAAGCGTGATCACCACGCGCAGTGGTGCAAGAGGCGCTCTTTGGCATGGCCAACCATGTCCAGTTGATGGACCTTGGTTCCCTCAGTCCAAATGAGGAAATAAATCGGTCCAGGGGCAAATAAGAGATTTGCACTTAGCTCCAAAAGTAAATCAGTAAGAAGGTGTTTGTAATTTGCTGTGGTTAAACCAGCTTGGTAACGTGGTAAAGAGTTTGTCTGACGACGATCACTCACTAAGGTGATGCTGATCACCAAAAAAACATACTAAGAGGAGGGGTTTAGATGGTGGTTGCTGTAGAAAGTGCAATACTGGCCAGAATCAGGGATTTGGATGATACACTCACATACTTGATCTCTATGAGCTGAAATTTGTCATAGAGGGGTTATATAATGATATGAAGCTTCTGTAAAGATTTCATGCCATTTGGAAATACCAAAGTGGCACTTGCTTCACAAAGCTTCATTCTGGATAGAAACTTGGAAAAATTACACAGGGTAATTGGATTACCAATTGAGGTAAAACTTGGTGGAGGGAGTTAATATAGATAGAAGCATGTCCTGGTAAAGTTTCAGCTCAATTGAAGCAATATAAAATATAGTTGCTTCACAAACTGAAAATCAGACAAGAAACTAAGATTTGGAGCTGGGCTCCCGTAGATGAGTTACATGAGCTCATATTTTGTGGAGTGTCATTACTTGACCATAGGAAGGACCTTGCAAAATTTCAACTCATTTGGATATGCCTATCTTGTACTTTCTTCACAATCACTTCCCTTAGACAAGAACTTTGAAAAATTGCTCAGGAATATTTACTAGGCAAAGTGAGTTGAATTTTGGCATGAGCCAATTATATGGACAGAAAAAGATGTACAAGAAGTTTGGGTTCAAATGGGAAAATATAAATAGCACTTCCTTTGCAAAGTGCCATTTAGGACAGAATATGAAAATAATTATTGGAGGATTATTTTTGAACATGGAAATGAAATATTTTTCCATATTTGATCAAGATAGGACCCAAACAATTTATGAGAATTATTTGGGAATTTTAGGATTGACAGAAATATAGGTTGCTTCACAACCTAGGGTTTTGAGGGTTATTCCTTTATCAGAAAAGGAATATTCCCACTTAAAGAATTTTGGGTTAGGTGAAGGATGGAAATGACATGATCTTGGGATGATGAAGAGGGTGAGAAGCCACTATAAAACCTAGGAATATATGATCTTCCCAAGTTTCAGAACCACATAGCCATGGAAAAGCAAAACAAAACCAGAAATCCAAGATAATCAAAGGAAAAAGGAAAGGGCAAAAATCCAGGATGTTACAATAGATCAATAAGCTGACGCTAACGCTCGCAAGGCGGTTTTGCAGGCAATTTCAAAAAATAGTTTTTTTTCATTGAGCTCATAACCCGGTTTGGGTCGATTGACTCTGAGAGCGATCGGGGGGTCGCGGGCTCACACCTTGCTTTTGCGCATAGGATCGAAGAGATCCTAGAATTCAATGGAAAGAGCAACGGCTCTCTGAAAGACCTCATTGATCTTAAATTGGATTTGGAAGACGCCTCTAAAAGAGAGGAGACTCTACTTCCATATTTTTCCTCAAAAAAGAGGCAAAGTCCTAGCTTGATAAAAAAGAAATAATGGGAAAGGCCTTACAAATTTCTTAGGTAGTCCTAATTTCTCAGAGTTTTTTGAGTTAAAGAAGTATTCAAAATAGTCAGATTGCTACAGACTGTTCTGTTTTGACTGATTCTGTTTTCTTTGTGCTGTGTGCTTATTTTGATGGCTCTATGGTTTTGTTTGATGAGTTTTTGCCATAGAAAAGTTGGAATACAGTAGATATAATACAAAAACAAAATTTGAATTGGTTTGATTCAGCACTTATAGTAGTGATTTATTATTCTTATACTAACGGATCTCACGAAGGCTTTGTTGAGTTTTGTGTGATTGAAGTTTTCAAGTTTTGGGTTATCTTATGATGGATGAAGGAAGGATGTAAGAGCCTAAGCTTGGGGATGCCCCGGCATCCCAAGCTATTATCCAAGAATGATCAACCAACTAAGCTTGGGGATGCCCTCGAGTGGCATCCCCGCTTTCTTCCAACAACTATCGGTATTTTGCTCGAGACTATATTTTTACTTGTCACATGATATGTGTTTTGCTTGGAGCGTCATGTATGATATGTGTCTTTGCTTGTTTTATTTTGTGTTTAAGTCATCAATTCTTGCTGGACACACCTATTTGAGAGAGCCAAAATTATGTCATGACTTGTTATAATTGCTCTCTATGCTTCACTTAAATATTTTATGAGCTAGGACTTGGTCTAGTGCTTCACTTATATCTTTTTGAGCACGGTGTGCTTTAGTATTTTTGAAGAAATGCTCTCTTGCTTCACTTAGATTTATTTGAGATTTAGTAAAATTTTGAAGAAATCCTCTCTTGCTTCACTTAAATTATTTTGAGAGAAAGAAAATTTGTTATGCTCATGATCTTCACTTATATTTGTTTGAGCTTACAAAAGCAACACATGAAAAATAGTCCCAAAGTGATAGATATCCAAGAAGAATAAAGTAAAAATAAGGAGAAAAAATGTCATGAAGATCATTGGACAAAATAAGCTTGATTCTTAGTAATAGTTTTGAGATATGATGTTGTGATATGTGATTCATCTTGATGAGTAATTATGCTTTAGTAAGAATATTGGTGTTAAGGTTTGTGATTCAATATGCATGCATGAAAGTCAATAATCATGTAATGAAATTATATCCTACTTGTGGTGCATTATTCGGTGTTATTTATGCTTAATGCTTGCTTATGAGATTATTCGTTTGTTAGTTGATCGCTTCCCAGTCTTTTGCTAGCCTTCATTTTGCACTAAGTATGATCACTACTTGTGCATCCAAAATCCTTGAAACCAGTTTTGCCACATGAGTCCACTATATCTACCTATATGTGGTATTCTTTTGCCGTTCTAAGCAAATTTGCATGTGCCATCTCTAATTTTCAAAATAAACGTCTCTTTTGTGTGTTTGTTTCGCTCACGGAGCGGTGAGGGGTGGCTCATATTTTCCATGCTAGCTGTGTTATTCTCAAGATGAGTGTTTATTCACTTGTCATTGCACGAGACTAAGGCAAAGGTAGGGATGCCCAGTCCCGAAATGCAAAAACAAATGAATTTACTTTATGTTATCAAATAATAAATTGCTTGGAAAGTGTTGGTATGGAGGGCACCTGTGGATACGGTTAGCCATGGAAAGTGAAAGTTATGGTGGAAAAAGGAATAAACTTTATTTTCTGTTTGGGAACCGCCTATGATATATCTATGCATGGAAAGTATTGGGAACTCTAAGTCGTTTTCGTTGGTGGGATGGATACACCTCCCAAAATGTTTTTATCTCAAATTTTTTGCCTTGAGCTCTGGCACCTCTACAAATCCCTACTTCCCTCTACGAAGGGCCTTTCTTTTGCTTTATGCATTTTTTATTTTGAGTCTCCATATTCTCTTATAAAAGCACCAACTAGGAGGCAATATGATCATGCTTAAGTATTGGGTGTAGTTAATATTCGAGTGTGTTTCATGAATGGATCAATGTTTGAGCATGATGGGCTAGGGATAACTTCTTTTAGCGTTGATATTTTTGAAAGACATGGTTGTTTGTTGATATGCTTGAGTATCTAAATTATTATATCAAAACTAGACTATTGCTTTGAATCACATAAAAGTCCAAATGTCCATGCTATAAAGAAAATAATATGATATGACATGATGAAAAGCACTCCACATCAAAAATTCTGTTTTTATCACTAACCTACTCGAGGACGAGTAGGAGTTAAGCTTGGGGATGTTGATACGTCTCCAACGTATTTATAATTTTTGATTGTTCCATGCCGTTTTATTATCAATCTTGGATGTTTTATAATCATTTTATAGTCATTTTATAGTCATTTTTTGGTACTAACCTATTGACATAGTGCCAAGTGCCAGTTGCTGTTTTTTCCATGTTTTTTACATCACAAAAAATCAATATCAAACGGAGTCCAAATGCCACGAAACTTTACGGAGATTTTTTATGGACCATATGGAAGATATTGGGCCCTGGTTGCACCTAGGGGAGTCCCGAGGAGGGGACAACCAACCAGGGCGCGGTAGGAGACCCAGGCGCGCCCTGGTGGGTTGTGCCCACCTCGGGGGCCCCCCCCCCCCCGGACCGCCTCTTTGCTCTATAAATACCCCAATATTCCCAAAACCCTAGGGGAGTTGACGAAATATTCATCAAGCTGTCGCAGAGTCCAGAACCACTAGATCCAATCTAGACACCATCACGGAGGGGCTCACCACTTCCATTGGTTCCTCTCTGATGATGCATGGGTAGTTCTTTGTAGACCTTCGGGTCCGTAGTTAGTAGCTAGATGGCTTCATCTCTCTCTATTGATTCTCCATACAATGGTCTCATGGAGATCCATATGATGTAACTCTTTTGCGGTGTGTTTGTTGGGATCGATGAACTTTGAGTTTATGATCAGATCTATCTTTTTATATCCATGGAAGTATTTGAGTTTCTTTGATCTCTTTTATGCATGATCTCTTATAGCCTCATATTTCTTCTCCAGTATTTGGGTTTTGTCTGGACAACTTGATCTATTTATCTTGCAATGGGAAGAGGTGCCCGGTAGTGGGTTCTATCTTACGGTGCTTGATCCCAGTGACAGAAAGGGAACCGGCACGTATGTATCGTTGCTACTAAGGATAAAAAGATGTGATCTATATCTACCGCCATAGATAAACGGATCTCGTCTACATCATGTCATTGTCCTTATTTCAATACTCCGTTTTTTCATGAACTTAATACACTAGATGCATGTTGGATGGCGGTCTATGTGTGGAGTAATAGTAGTAGATGCACGCAGGAGTCGGTCTACTAATCTTGGACGTGATGCCTATGTAATGATCATTGCCTGGATATTCTCATAATTATTTGAGGTTTTATCAATTGCCCAACAGTAATTTGTTTACCCACCGTTTGCTATTTTCTCGAGAGAAGCCACTAGTGAAACCTACGGCCCCCGGATCTTCTTTCTCATATATTTGCCTTTGCGATCTACCTTTTTATTTGCTTTTATTTTCAGATCTATTAAACCAAAAATCCAAAAATACCGCGTTGTAATTTATTTTATTTGGTGTTTGATCTATCAATATTTACAACTTTCACATGTCCACGTGCCATTTTTGGCGTTGTTACCCTAAAGGGATTGACAACCCCTTTAACACGTCTGGTTGCGAGTGGTTATTATTTGTGTGCAGGGGTTGTTTATGTTATGTTGCTTGGTTCTCCTACTAGTTCGATAACCTTGGTTTCTTATCTGAGGGAACTACCTACCGCCACTGTGCTACATCATCCCTTCCTCTTTGGGGAAATACCGACGTAGCTTCAAGCGACATCATCAAACCGCGATAACAATATACGTTATTCCCTTTGTCATCGGTATGTTACTTGCCCGAGATTCGATCATCGGTATTATAATACCTAGTTCAATCTCGTTACCGGAAAGTCCCTTTACTCGTTCCGTAATGCATCATCCCGCAAATAACTCATTAGTCACATTGCTTGCAAGGCTTATAGTGATGTGCACTGCCGAGAGGGCCCAGAGATACCTCTCCGATACTCGGAGTGACAAATCCTAATCTTGATCTATGCCAACCCAACAAACACCTTCGGAGACACTTGTAGAGCATTTTTATAATCACCCAGTTACGTTGTGATGTTTGATAGCACACAAGGTGTTCCTCCGGTATTCGGGAGTTGCATAATCTCATAGTCAGAGGAATATGTATAAGTCATGAAGAAAGCAATAGCAATAAAACTAAACGATCATCATGCTAAGCTAACAGATGGGTCTTATCCATCACATCATTGTCTAATGATGTGATCATGTTCATCAAATGAAAACACATGTCTATGGTTAGGAAACTTAACCATCTTTTATTAACGAGCTAGTCAAGTAGAGGCATACTAGGGACACTCTGTTTTGTCTATGTATTCACACATATACTAAGTTTTCGGTTAATACAATTCTAGCATGAATAATAAACATTTATCATGATATAAGGAAATATAAATAACAACTTTATTATTGCCTCTAGGGCATATTTCCTTCAGCCTCCCACTTGCACTAGAGTCAATAATCTAGATTACATAGTAATGATTCTAACACCCATGGAGTCTTGGTGTTGATCATGTTTTGCTCGTGCAAGAGGCTTAGTCAACGGGTCCGCAACATTCAGATCTGTATGTATTTTGCAAATCTCTATGGCTCCCTCCTTGACTTGATCACGGATGGAATTGAAGTGTCTCTTGATGTGTTTGCTTCTCTTGTGAAATCTGGATTCCTTCGCCAAGGCAATTACTCTAGTATTGTCACAAAATATTTTCATTGGACCCGATGCACTAGGTATTACACCTAGATCGGATATGAACTCCTTCATCCAGACTCCTTCATTTGCTGCTTCCGAAGCAGTTATGTACTCCGCTTCACACGTAGATCCCTCCATGACTCTCTGCTTGGAACTGCACCAACTGACAGCTCCACCATTCAATATAAATACGTATCCGGTTTGCGACTTAGAGTCATCCGGATCAGTGTCAAAGCTTGCATTGTCGTAACCATTTACGACAAGCTCTTTGTCACCTCCATAAATGAGAAACATATCCTTAGTCTTGTTCAGGTATTTCAGGATGTTCTTGACCATTGTCCGGTGATCCACTCCTGGATTACTTTGGTACCTCCCTACTAAACTTATGGCAAGGCACACATCAGGTCTGGTACACATCATTGCATACATGATAGAACCTATGGCTGAGGCATAGGGAATGACTTTCATATTCTCTATCTTCTGAAGTGGTCAGGCATTGAGTCTGACTCAACTTCACACCTTGTAACACAGGCAAGAACCCTTTCTTCGACTGATCCATTTTGAACTTCTTCAAAACTTTATCAAGGTATGTGCTTTGTGAAAGTCCAATTAAGCGTCTTGATCTATCACTATAGATCTTGATGCCCAATATATAAGCATCTTCACCGAGGTCTTTCATTGAAAAATTCGTATTCAAGTATCCTTTTATGCTATCTAGAAATTCTGTATTATTTCCAATCAACAATATGTCATCCACATATAATATTAGAAATGCTATAGAGCTCCCACTCACTTTCTTGTAAATCCAGACTTCTCCACAAGTTTGTATAAAACCATATGCTTTGATCACACTATCAAAGCATATATTCCAACTCCGAGATGCTTGCACTAGTCCATAAATGGATCGCTGGAGCATGCACACTTTGTTAGCACCTTTAGGATCGACAAAACCTTCTGGTTGCATTATATACAACTCTTCTTTGAGAAATCCATTAAGGAATGCAGTTTTGACATCCATTTGCCAAATTTCATAATCATAAAATGCGTCAATTGCTAACATGATTCGGATAGACTTAAGCATCGCTATGGGTGAGAAGGTCTCATCGTAGTCAACCCCTTAAACTTGTCGAAAACCTTTTGCAACAAGTCGAGCTTTGTAGATAGTAACATTACTGTCAACGTCAGTCTTCTTCTTGAAGATCCATTTATTCTCTATGGCTTGACGATCATCGGGCAAGTTAACTAAAGTCCACACTTTGTTCTCATACATGGATCCCATCTCATATTTCATGGCCTCAAGCCATTTCGCAGAATCTGGGCTCATCATCACTTCCTCATAGTTCATAGGTTCGTCATGGTCTAGTAACATGACTTCCAGAACAGGATTACCGTACCACTCTAGTGCGGAACGTACTCTGCTTGACCTACGAGGTTCGGTACTAACTTGATCTAAAGTTTCATAATCATCATCATCGGCTTCCTCGCTAATTGGTGTAGGCATCACTGGAACTGATTTCTATGTTGAACTACTTTCCAATTCGGGAGAAGGTACAATTACCTCATCAAGTTCTACTTTCCTCCCACTCACTTCTTTCGAGAGAAACTCCTTCTCCATAAAGGATCCATTCTTAGCAATGAATATCTTGCACTCGGATCTGTGATAGAAGGTGTACCCAACAGTTTCCTTTGGGTATCCTATGAAGACGCATTTCTCCGATTTGGGTTCAAGCTTATCGCGTTGAAGCTTTTTCACATAAGCATCACAGCCCAAACTTTAAGAAACGACAGCTTATGTTTCTTGCTAAACCACAATTCATATGGTGTCGTCTCAATGGATTTAGATGGTGCCCTATTTAACGTGAATGCAGTCGTCTCTAAAGCATAACCCCAAAACGATAGCGGTAAATCGGTAAGAGACATCATAGATCACACCATATCTAATAAAGTGCGGTTACGACGTTTGGACACACCATTACGCCATGGTGTTCCAGGTGGCATGAGTTGCGAAACTATTCCACATTGTTTCAAATGAAGACCAAACTCATGACTCAAATATTCACCTCCACGATCAGATCGTAAAAACTTTATTTTCTTGTGATGATGATTTTCCACTTCACTCTGAAATTCTTTTAACTTTTCAAATGTTTCAGACTTATGTTTCATTAAGTAGATATACCCATATCTGCTCAAATCATCTATGAAGGTCAGAAAATAACGATACCCACCGCGAGCCTCAACACTCATCGGACCGCATACATCAGTATGTATTATTTCCAATAAGTCAGTGGTTCGCTCCATTGTTCCGGAGAACGGAGCCTTAGTCATCTTGCCCATGAGGCATGGTTCGCAAGCATCAAGTGATTCATAAGCATGTGATTCCAAAAGCCCATAAGCATGGACTTTCTTCATGCGCTTTACACCAATATGACCTAAACGGTAGTGCCAGAAATAAGTTGCACTATCATTATTAACTTTGCATCTTTTGGCTTCAATATTATGAATATGTGTATCACTACGATCGAGATTCAACAAAAATAGACCACTCATCAAGGGTGCATGATCATAAAAGATATTACTCATATAAATAGAACAACCATTATTCTTTGATTTAAATGAATAATCGTCTCACATCAAATAAGATCCAGATATAATGTTCATGCTCAACGTTGGCACCAAATAACAATTATTCAGGTCTAAAAGTAATCCCGACGGTAGATATAGAGGTAGTGTGCCGACGGCGATCACATCAACCTTGGAACCATTTCCGACGTGCATCGTCACCTCGTCCTTAGCCAATCTTCGTTTAATCCGTAGCCCCTGTTTCGAGTTGCAAATATGAGCAACAGAACCAGTATAAAATACCCAGGCGCTACTACGAGCATTAGTAAGGTACACATCAATAACATGTATATCAAATATACCTTTCACTTTGCCATCCTTCTTATCCGCCAAATACTTGGGTCGGTTCCGCTTCCAGTGACCAGTCCCTTTGCAGTAGAAGCACTCAGTTTCAGGCTTAGGTCCAGACTTGGGCTTCTTCCCTTGAGCAGCAACTTGCTTGCTATTCTTCTTGAAGTTCCCCTTCTTCCCTTTGCCTTTTTTATTGAAACTAGTGGTCTTGTTAACCATCAACACTTGATGCTCCTTGTTGATTTCTACCTCTGTAGCCTTTAGCATCGCGAAGAGCTTGGGAATTGTCTTTTCCATCCCTTGCATATTATAGTTCATCACGAAGCCTTTATAGCTTGGTGGCAGTGATTGAAGAACTCTATCAATGACACTATCATCAGGAAGATTAACTCCCAGCTGAGTCAAGTGGTTATGGTACCCAGACATTCTGAGTATCTGTTCACTGAGAGAACTATTTTCCTCCATCTTGCAGCTATAGAACTTGTTGGAGACTTCATATCTCTCAACTCGGGCATTTGCTTGAAATATTAACTTCAATTTATGGAAATTCTCATATGCTCCATGACGTTCAAAACGTCTTTGAAGTCCTGATTCTAAGCCATAAAGCATGGCACACTGAACTATCGAGTAGTCATCAGCTTTAGTCTGCCAGACGTTCATAACGTCTGGAGTTGCTCCTGCAGTGGGTCTTGCACCTAGCGGTGCATCCAGGACGTAATTCTTCTGTGTAGCAATGAGGATAATTGTCAAGTTACGGACCCAGTCCGCGTAGTTGCTACCATCATCTTTCAACTTAGCTTTCTCTAGGAACGCATTAAAATTCAAGGGAACGGTAGCATGGGCCATTAATCTACAACATAGATATGCAAAACTATCAGGACTAAGTTCATGATAAATTAAAGTTCAATAAATCATATTACTTAAGAACTCCCACTTAGATAGACATCCCTCTAGTCATCTAAATGATCACGTGATCCATATCAACTAAACCATGGCCGATCATCACGTGAGATGGAGTAGTTTTCAATGGTGAACATCACTATGTTGATCATATCTAATATATGATTCACGTTTGACCTTTCGGTCTCGGTGTTCTGAGGCCATATCTGCATATGCTAGGCTCGTCAAGTTTAACCCGAGTATTCTGCACATGCAAAACTGGCTTGCACCCATTGTATGTGAACGTAGAGCTTATCGCACCTGATCATCACGTGGTGTCTCGGCACGACGAACTATCGCAACGGTGCATACTCTCGGAGAACACTTGCACCTTGAAATTTAGTGAGGGGTCAACTTATAATTCTACCGCCGTACTAAGCAAAATAAGATGCATAAAGGATAAACATCACATGCAATCAAAATATGTGACATGATATGGCCATCATCATCTTGTGCCTATGATCTCCATCTCCAAAGCACCGTCATGATCTCCATCGTCACCGGCTTGACACCTTGATCTCCATTGTAGCGTTGTTGTCGTCTCGCCAACTATTGCTTCTACGACTATCGCTACTGCTTAGTGATAAAGTAAAGCAATTACATGGCGTTTGCATTTCATACAATAAAGCGACAACCATAAGGCTCCTACCAGTTTCCGATAACTTTTTCAAAACATGATCATCTCATACAACAATTTATATCTCATCACGTCTTGACCATATCACATCACAACATGCTCTGCAAAAACAAGTTAGACGTCCTCTACTTTGTTGTCGCAAGTTTCATGTGGCTGCTACGGGCTTCTAGCAAGAACCATTCTTACCTACGCATCAAAACCACAATGATTTTTCGTCAAGTGTGTTGTTTTAACCTTCAACAAGGACCGGCTGTAGTCAAATTCGATTCAACTAAAGTTGGAGAAACGGACACCCGCCAGCCACCTGTGTGCGAAGCACGTCGGTAGAACCGGTCTCATGAACGTGGTCATGTAATGTTGGTCCGGGCCACTTCATCCAACAATACCGCCGAATCAAAATAAGACGTTGGTGGTAAGCAGTATGACTATTATTGCCCACAACTCTTTGTGTTCTAATCATGCATATCATCTACGCATAGACCTGGCTAGGATGCCATTGTTGGGGAACGTAGCATGCAATTTAAAAGAAATTACGATCATGCAAGATCTATCTAGGAGATGCATAGCAACAAGAGGGGAAGAGTGTGTCCACGTACCCTCGTAGACCGAAAGCGGAAGCGTTAAGTTAACGCGGTTGATGTAGTCGAACATCTTCATGATCCAACCGATCCAAGTACCGAACATACGGCACCTCCGTGTTCAGCACATGTTCAGCTCGATGACATCCCTCAAACTCTTGATCCAGCAGAGGGTCGAGGGATAGTGATACGTCTCCAATGTATCTATAATTTTTGATTGTTCCATGCTCTTTTATTATCAATCTAGGATGTTTTATAATAATTTTATAGTCATTTTATATCATTTTTAGTACTAACCTATTGACATAGTGCCAAGTGGCGGTTGATGTTTTTTCCATGTTTTTTACATCACAGAAAATCAATATCAAACGGAGTCCAAATGCCATGAAACTTTATAGAGATTTTTTGTGGACCAGAAGGAAGATGTTGGGCCCTGGTTGCACCTGGGGGGAGTCCCGAGGAGGGGACAACCCACCAGGGCGCACTAGGAGGCCCAGGCGGGCCCTGGTGGGTTGTGCCCACCTCGGGTGCCCCCCGGACCGCCTCTTTGCTCTATAAATACCCCAAAAATCCCAGAACCCTAGGGGAGTCGATGAAATATTTATCCAACTGCCGCAGAGTCCGAAACCACCAGATCTAATCTAGACACCATCACAGAGGGGTTCACCACCTTCATTGGTGCCTCTCTGATGATGTGTGAGTAGTTCTTTGTAGACCTTCGGGTCCGTAGTTAGTAGCTAGATGGCTTCATCTCTCTCTCTTGATTCTCAATACAATGGTCTCTTGGAGATCCATATGATGTAACTCTTTTGCGGTGTGTTTGTTGGGATCGATGAACTTTGAGTTTATGATCAGATCTATCTTTTTATATCCATGAAAGTATTTGAGTTTCTTTGATCTTTTTTATGCATGATCTCTTATAGCCTCGTATTTCTTCACCGATATTTGGGTTTTGTTTGGCCAACTTGATCTATTTATATTGCAATGGGAAGAGGTGCCCGGTAGTGGGTTCGATCTTATGGTGCTTGATCCCAGTGACAGAAAGGGAACCGACACCTATGTATCATTGCTACTAAGGATAAAAAGATGGGATCTATATCTACCGCCATATATAAATGGATCTCGTCTACATCATGTCATCGTTCTTATTGCATTACTCCGTTTTTCCATGAACTTAATACACTAGATGCATGCTGGATAGAGTTCGATGTGTGGAGTAATAGTAGTAGATGCAGGCAGGAGTCGGTCTACTAATCTTGGACGTGATGCCTATGTAATGATTATTGCCTGGATATCGTCATAATTATTTGAGGTTCTATCATTTCCCAACAGTAATTTGTTTACCCACCGTTTGCTATTTTTCTCGAGAGAAGCCACTACTAAAACCTACGGCCCTCAGGTCTCCTTTCTCATATTATTTGCCTTTGCGATCTACTTTTATTTGCTTTTATTATCAGATCTATTAAACCAAAAACCCAAAAATACCTTGCTGTAATTTATTTTATTTGGCGTTCGATCTATCAATATTTACAACTTTCTCCCATCCTCTTGCCATTTCTGGCGTCGTTACCCAAAAGGGATTGACAACCCCTTTAACACGCCTGGTTGCGAGTGGTTGTTATTTGTGTGCAGAGGTTGTTTACGTTGTGTTGCTTGGTTCTCCTACTGGTTCGATAACCTTGGTTTCATATCTGAGGGAAATACATGTCGCCGATGTGCTGCATCATCCCTTCCTCTTTGGGGAAAAACCGACGTAGCTTCAAACGACATTAGAGAGTTCCATCAGCACGACGGCATGGGGACGGTGATGGTCGCGCAGGGCTTCGCCTAAGCACTACAACGCTATGACCGGAGGGGTAAACTATGGAGGGGGGCACCGCACACGGTTAAGAGAACAATTGATGTGCCTTTGGGGTGCCCCCCGCCCCTGGATATAAAGGAGGGGAGGAGGAGGCCGGCGGCCAGGAGGGGCTCGCCAAGGGGGGAGTCCTACTAGAACTCCTAGTTCTAGTAGGATTCCCCCCCCTCCACTTTTCCTTTCTCCACCGGAGGGAAAAGGAAGGAGAGGGAGAGGGATTGGGAAAGGGGCACCGCCCCCTCCCCCTAGTTCAATTAGGACTACCATGGGGCGGGGGCGTGGCCACCCCTTGCGGCCCTCCTCTCTCTCCACTAAGGCCCAATATTTCCTCCGGGGGGTTCTTGTAACCCCTCGGTACTCCGGTAAAATATCCGAACCACTCGAAACCATTTCGATGTCTGAATACTACCTTCCAATATATGAATCTTTACCTCTCAACCATTTGTAGACTCCTCGTCATGTCCGTGATCTCATCCGGGACTCCGAACAAACTTCGGTCACCAAAACACAAAACTATACTACAAATCATCATCGAACGTTAAGCGTACGGACTCTACGGGTTCGAGAACTATGTAGACATGACCGAGACACATCTCCAGTCAATAACCAATAGCGGAACATGGATGCTCATATTGGTACCTACATATTCTGCGAAGATCTTTATCAGTCAAACCGCAATAACAATATACGTTATTCCCTTTGTCATCGGTATGTTACTTGCCTGAGATTCGATCGTCGGTCTTATCATACCTAGTTCAATCTTGTTACCAGCAAGTCTCTTTACTCGTTCTGTAACACATCATCCTACAACTAACTCATTAGTCACATTTCTTGCAAGGCTTATAGTGTTGTGCATTACCGAGAGGGCCCAGAGATACCTCTCCAATACTCGGAGTGACAAATCCTAATCTCGGTCTATGCCAACCCAACAAACACATTCCGAGACACCTGTAGAGCATCTTTATAATCACCCAGTTACATTGTGATGTTTGATAGCACACACGGTGTTCCTTCGGTATCCGGGAGTTGCATAATCTCATAGACAGAGGAATATGTATAAGTCATGAAGAAAGCAATAGCAATAAAAGTAAACGATCATTATGCTAAGCTAACAGATGGGTCTTATCCATCACATCATTCTATAATGATGTGATCGCGTTCATCAAATGACAACACATGTCTATGGTTAGGAAACTTACCCATCTTTGATTAACGAGCTAGTCAAGTAGAGGCATACTAGGGACACTTTGTTTTGTCTGTGTATTCACACATGTACTAAGTTTCTGGATAATACAATTCTAGCATGAATAATAAACATTTATCATGATATAAGGAAATATAAATAACAACTTTATTATTGCCTCTAGGGCATATTTCCTTCACCTCCGGCCTCTTCATCTAAGCGATGCATGCAACCATTATATTAATTAACCTGACACCAACTACTTGATCCAGGAGGTAGCATGGCTACGGCCTACGGAGGTATACAGTACGCCGTCGTGGACGAGCTCATGAAGGACGTCGCCAGCCTGTCCCTCCACCAGTACGGGCACCGCGTCCTGGAGTCATGCTTCCTCAAGACTGGCGAGTCTCGGGTGAAGGAAATATGCCCTAGAGGCAATAATAAAGTTGTTATTTTATATTTCCTTATTCATGATAAGGTTTATTATTCATGCTAGAATTGTATTGATCGAAAACCTTAATACATGTGTGAATACATAAATAAACATCGTGTCCCTAGTGAGCCTCTACTAGACTAGCTCGTTGATCCAAGATGGTTAAGGTTTCCTAACCATTGACATGAGTTGTCATTTGATAATGGGATCACATCGTTAGGAGAATGATGTGATGGACAAGACCTATCCATTAGCTTAGCATAATGATCGTTCAGTTTTTATTGCTATTGCTTTCTTCATGCCAAATACATATTCCTTCGACCATGAGATTATGCAACTCTCGAATACCAGAGGAATACCTTGTGTGCTATCAAAGTCACAACGTAAATGGGTGATTATAAAGACACTCTATAGGTATATCTGAAGGTGTTTGTTGATTTGGCATAGATCGAGATTAGGATTTGTCACTCCGAGCATCGGAGAGGTATCTCTGGGCCCTCTCGGTAATACACATCATAAGAAGCCTTGCAAGCAAAGTGACTAATGAGTTAGTTGCAGGATGATGTATTATGAAACGATTAAAGAGACTTGTCGATAATGAGATTGAACTAGGTGTGAAGATACCGATGATCGAATCTCATGCAAGTAACATACCAATATACAAAGGGAATTACATATGTTATCATAACGGTTCGACAGATAAAGATCTTCGTAGAATATGTAGGAGCCAATATGGACATCCAGGTTCCGCCATTGGTTATTGACCGGAGAGGTATCTCGGTCATGTCTACATTGTTCTCGAACCCGTAGGGTCCGCACGCTTAACATTTGATGACGATATAATATTATATGAGCTATGTGATTTGGTGACCGAATATTGTTTGGAGTCCCAGATGAGATCACGGACATGACGAGGAGTCTCGAAATGGTCGAGAGGTAAAGATTGATATATTGGACCATAGTATTCGGACACCGGAAGTGTTTCGGGGGTACCGGGTACTTATCGGATCACCGGAAAGGAGTTTCGGTCACCCCCAGCAAAGGTATGGGCCTTATGGGCCAAGAGAGGGAACACACCAACCCACAAGGGGCTGGTGCGCCCCCATAGATGGCCGGCCTATGAGGAGGAGAAGGAAGGAGGTGAGGGCAAGGAAAGTGTGCAGTAGGACTCCCCCTTCCTTCCCTCCCCCCCCTCTTTCCCTCCCCCTTCTTCTTACAAGGAAAGGAGGGGCGCAGGGCAAGGCAGCAGCCCTAGGGAGGGCTGCCACCAGGTCTCTTGGGGCACCCTAGGGGCTTCTTCCTCCCCTACCACCTATATATACATGGGTAGGGGCGCCACCCAGGTACACACAACATTGTTTTAGCCGTGTGCGGCGTCCCCATCCACCGTTTACTCTTTCGATCATATTTTCATAGTGCTTAGGCGAAGCCCTACGAGGGTCACTTCACCATCACCATCACCACGTTGTCATGCTGATGGCACTCATCCACTACATTGACGTCTTGCTGGATCAAGAAGGCGAGGGACATCACCGAGCTGAACATGTGCAGAACGCGGAGGTGCCGTGCGTTTGGTACTTGATCGGTTGAAGCGCAAAGAAGTTCGACTGCATCAACCGGGTTGAGAAACGCTTCCGCTTATGGTCTACGAGGGTGTGTTCCCCCTCGTTGCTATGCATCTCCATGGACAGATCATTGCGTGTGCGTAGAAATTTTTTTGTTTTCCATGCAACAATTCCCACAGTGGTATCAGAGCCAGGTCTATGCGTACATGATATGCACGAGTAGAAAGAGTTGTGGGCGGTGATAGTCATACTGCTTACCACCAATGCATTATTTTGATTCGGCGGTATTGTGGGGTGAAGCGGCCCAGACCAACCTTACATGTCCACGCACATGAGACTAGTTCCACCGACTAACATGCAACTAGTTTTGCATAAAGGTGGCTGGCGGGTGTCTGTGTCTCCTACTTTGGTTGAATCGAATTTAACTACGGACGGTCCTTGAAGAAGGTTAAAACAACAAACTTGACGAATCACCGTTGTGGTTTTTGCCGTAGGTAAGAACAGTTCTTGGTAGAAACCTGTAGCAGCCACGTAAAACTTACAACAACAAAGTAGAGGATGTCTAACTTGTTTTTTCAGGGTATGTTGTGATGTGATATGGTCAAGACATGATGTGATATACGTTATTGTATGAGATGATCATGTTTTGTAAATTATCGACAACCGGCAAGAGCCTTATGGTTGTCTCTTCATTGTATGAAATGCAAATGCCATGTAATTGCTTTACTTTATCACTATGCATTAGCGATAGTTGTAGAAGAAATAGTTCGCGAGATGACCACGACGCGATGATGGAGATCAAAGTGTCAAGCCGATGACGATGGAGATCATGATGATGCTTTGGAGATGGAGATCAGAAGCACGAGATGATGATGGCCATATCATGTCACATATTTTGATTGCATGTGATGTTTATCTTTTATGCATCTTATTTTGCTTAGTACGGCGGTAGCATTATAAGATGATCCCTTCACTAAATTTAAAGGTAAAAGTGTTCTCCCTGAGTATGCACCATTGCTATAGTTCGTCGTGTTGAGACACCACGTGATGATCGGGTGTGATTGACTCTACGTTCACATACAACGGGTGTAAGACAGTTTTGCACATGCGGAATACTTGGGTTAAATTTGAGGAGCCTAGCATGTACAGACATGGCCTCGGAACACTGGAGACCTAATGGTCGAACGTGAATCATATAGTAGATATGATCAACAGAGAGATGTTCACCATTGATGACTACCCCATCTCACGTGATGATCCTACATGGATTAGTTGATTTGGATCGCGTATCACTTAGATGACTTGAGGGATGCCTATTTAAGTGGGAGTACTGTAGTAATTTGATTAATTGAACTTAATTTATCATGAACTTAGTCTTAATAGTTTTTGCATATTTATGTTGTAGATCAATAGCTCGCGATATAGCTCCCCTATATTTTTCATATGTTCCTAGAGAAAACTAAGTTGAAAGAATATAGTAGCAATAATGTGGACTGGGTCCGTGATCTGAGGATTATCCTCATTGCTACACAGAAGAATTATGTCCTTGATGCACCGCTAGGTGACAGACCTATTGCAGGAGCAGATGCAGACGTTATGAACGTTTGGCAAGCTCGATATGATGGCTACTTAATAGTTTAGTGTGCCATGCTTTACGGCTTAAAACCGGGACTTCAAAACATTTTGAATGCCACGAATCATACAAGATGTTTCAAGAGCTGAAATTAGTATTTCAGACTCATGCCCGTGTCAGGAGGTATGAGACCTCTGACAAGTACTTTGCCTACAAGATGGAGGAGAATAGATCAACCAGTGAGCATGTGCTCAGCATGTCTGGGTACTACAATCACTTGAATCAAGTGGGAATTAATATTCCAGATAAGATAGTGATTGACAAAATTCTCTAGTCACTATAACCAAGCTACTAGAACTTTGTGATGAACTATAATATGCAAGGGATGACGAAAATGATTCCCGAGCTCTTCGCGATGCTGAAATCGGCGAAGGTAGAAATCAAGAAAGAGCATCAAGTGTTGATGATTAACAAGACCACTAGTTTCAAGAAAAAAGGCAAGGGAAAGAAAGGGAACTTCAAGAAGAATGGAAAGCAAGCTGCCGCTCCCATGAAGAAGCCCAAATCTGGACCCAAACCTGAAACTGAGTGCCTCTACTACAAAGGAAATGGTCACTAGAAGCGGAACTAACCCAAATACTTGGCGGATAAGAAGGATGGCAAAGTGAACAAAGGTATATGTATTTGGTATACATGTTATTGATGTGTACTTTACTAGTGTTCATAGCAACCCCTGGGAATTTGATATCGGTTCAGTTGCTAAGATTAGTAACTCCAAAACAGGAGTTGCAGAATAAACAAAGACTAGTTAAGGGCGAGGTGAAGATGTGTGTTGGAAGTGATTCCAAGGTTGATACGATCACCATCGCACACTCCCTCTACCTTCAGGATTAGTGTTGAACCTAAATAAATGTTATTTGGTGTTTGTGTTGAGCATGAATATGATTTGATCATGTTTACTGCAATACGGTTATTCATTTAAGTCAGAGAATAATTGTTGTTCTGTTTACATGAATAAAACCTTACATGGTCATACACCCAATGTAAATGTTTTATTGAATCTTGATCGTAGTGATACACATATTCATAATATTGATTCCAAATGATGCAAAGTTGATAATGATAGTGCAACATACTTGTGGCACTGCCGTTTAGGTCATATTGGTGTAAAGCGCATGAAGAAACTCCATGTGGATGGACTTTTGGAATCACTTGATTATGAATCATTCGATACTTGCGAATCATGCCTCATGAGCAAGAAGATGAAAACATAGCGGAAACGGACGGAACTGGGTGCTACCATATTTGTTTTCACATTTTTTGCAGAAGCAGAAACGAATACAGAAACCCCGGAAATGAATACGAAAACAGATACTACCGGAAACGGACACGGAGCGAATACAAAGAGGATATGGAAACAGAAATGGGCATTGATTGGAACTTAAAAACCCCTTGAATCATTGAGAAATACACATGAAAACAAACAAATTTAATGAGTTGTTAACATGGCTACAAAAAAATATCATTATGTTAGCAACTTAGCGTAGTATTCTAGTAGTACTGAACAATTGCGTATAGGGTCAAGCTGAGTACATGTGTGGTAGTAGAAGTTGGGCCTTAGATCCATCCTACTAATTGTGTCATTGTGTTCTCTTTGGTGGTTGGGCTACAAAGGAGCCATAGGTCTATAGTAAAAACAAAATTCCAAATTCACGGAAATGGAAAGTTTTGTTTCCATGCATGTTCCACCAGAAAACACCATTCCATTTTTGTTTCCATTTCCGCATAAAAAATTCCATTTCCACTTCTGTTTTGCAAATTTCCGCTTCCGTTTTCACATTTCCTCTTTGTTTCCATTTTTCCTTCGGAAAAACGGAAAGTTTCCACTCCATTTTCATCCCTAGCAAGATGACTAAAACTCCGTTCTTCGGAACAACGGAGCGAGCTAATAACTTATTGGAAATAATACATATCGATGTATGATGTCCGATGAGTGTTGAGGCACGCGGCGGGTATCGTTATTTTCTGACCTTCACAGATGATTTGAGAAGATGTGGGTATATCTACTTAATGAAACACAAGTCTGAAACATCTGAAAAGTTCAAAGAATTTCAGAGTGAAGTGGAGAATCATCGTAATAAGAAAATAAAGTTTCTACGATCTGATCATGGAGGTGAATATTTGAGTTACGAGTTTGACCTTCATTTAAAATAATGTGGAATAGTTTCACAACTCACGCCACCTGGAATACCACAGCGTAGTGGTGTGTCCGAACATCGTAACCGTACTTTATTAGGTATGGTGCGATCTATGATGTCTCTTACCGATTTACCACTATCATTTTGGGGTTGTGCATTAGAGACAATTGCATTCACATTAAATAGGGCAGCGTCTAAATCCGTTGAGATGACACCGTATGAACTGTGGTTTGGCAAGAAACCTAAGTTGTCGTTTCTTAAAGTTTGAGGTTGCGACACTTATGTCAAAAGGCTTCAACCTGATAAGCTCGAGTCCAAATCGGAGAAGTGCATCTTCATAGGATACCCTAAGAAAACAATTGGGTACCTTCTACCACATATCCGAAGGCAAGATCTTTGTTGCCAAGAATGGAACATTTCTAGAGAAGGAGTTTCTCTCAAAAGAAGTGAGTGGGAGGAAAGTAGAACTTGATGAGGTAATTGTACCTTCTCTCGAATTGGAAAGTAGCACATCAGAGAAATCCGTTTCCGTGATGCCTACACCAACTAGAGAGGAAGTAAATGATGATAATCATGAAACTTCAGATCAAGTTACTACTGGACCTTGTAGGTCGAACAGAGCACGTTCTGCACCAGAGTGGTACGGTAATCCTGTTCTGGAAGTCATGTTACTAGACCATGGCGAACCTCCGAACTATGAAGAAGCTATGATGAGCCCAGATTCCGACAGATGGCTTGAAGCCATGAAATCTGAGATAGGATCCATGTACGAGAACAAAGTATGGACTTTGGTGGACTTTCCCGATGATCGGCAAGCCATACAGAATAAATGGATCTTTAAGAAGAAGACTAACGTTGATGGTAATGTTACTCTCTACAAAACTCGACTTGTCACAAAAAGTTTTCGACAAGTTCAAGAAGTTGACTACGATGAGACTTTCTCACCTGTATCGATGCGTAAGTATGTCCGAATCATGTTAGCAATTGTCATATTTCATGATTATGAAATCTGGCAAATAAACATCAAAACTGTATTCCTTAATAGATATCTTAAAGAAGAGTTGTATAATGCAACCATAAGGTTTTGTCGATCCTAAAGGTGCTCACAAAGTGTGCAAGCTCCAGCGATCTATCTATGGACTGGTGCAAGCATCTCGGAGTTGGAATATACGCTTTGATGAGGTGATCAAAGCATATGGTTTTATATAGACTTACGGTGAAGTCTGTATTTACAAGAAAGTGAGTGGGAGCTATGTAGCATTTTTGATATTATATGTGGATGACATATTATTGATTGGGAAATGATATAGAATTTCTGGATAGCATAAAAGGATACTTGAACAAGATTTTTTCAATAAAAGACCTCGGTGAAGCTACTTGCATATTGAGCATCAAGATCTATAAGGATAGATTAAGACGCTTAATAGAACTTTCACAAAACACATACCTTGATAAGATTTGAAGAAGTTCAAAATGGTTCAGTCCAACAAGGGGTTCTTACCTGTATTACAAGGAGTGAAATTGAGTAAGACTCAAAGCCCGACCATGGTAGAAGATAGAGAGAGAATGAAAAGTCATTCCCTATATCTCAGCCATAGGTTCTATACGATATGCCATGTTGTGTACCACACCTGATGTGTGTCTTGCCACTTATCTGGCAAAGAGGGTACAAGCGTGATCCAGGAGTGGACCACTGGACAGCGGTCAAAATTATCCTTAGGTGCCTTAAAACAGACTAAGGAAATGTTTCTCGGTTATGGAGCTGATAAAGAGTTCGTCGTAAAGAGTTACGTCGATGCAAGTTTTGACACTAATCTAGATGACTCTAAGTCTCAAATTAGATACATATTGAACGTGGGAGCAATTAGCTAGAGTAGCTCCATGCAGAGCATTGTAGACATAGAAATTTGCAAAATACATACTAATCTGAATGTGACAGACCGTTGACTAAACTTCTTTCACAAGCAAAACATGATCACACATTATTACTCTTTGGGTGTTAATCACATGGCGATGTGAACTAGATTATTGACTCTAGTAAACCCTTTGGTGCTGGTCACATGGCAATGTGAACCATAGGTGTTGGTAACATGACGATGTGAAGTATGGGTGTTAATCACATGACGATGTGAACTAAATTATTGACTCTAGTGCAAGTGGGAGACTGGAGAAAATATGCCCTAGAGGCAATAATAAAATTGTTATTTTATATTTTCTTATTCGTGATAAAGGTTTATTATTCATGCTAGAATTGTATTGATCGGAAACCTTAATACATGTGTGGATACATAAATAAACACCGTGTCCCTAGTGAGCCTCTACTAGACTAGCTCGTTGATTAAAGATGGTTAAGGTTTCCTAACCATTGACATGAGTTGTCATTTGATAACGGGATCACATCATTAGGAGAATGATGTGATGGACAAGACCCATCCGTTAGCTTGTTCAGTATTTATTGCTATTGCTTTCTTCATGTCAAATATATATTCCTTGATTGTTGATGTGCCATTTGTTTGTGCGAATTTTTATGTCATGAACTAGGTTGCATGATTTTGAACTTACTTGGATGATGATGTGATGTGGCATGATTTTGAACTTTTATTTATGGCATGAACTTGTTTGGGTGATTTTAAACTATGCTATAATGTTTGAAATATTATCATATTGTCTTCAAAATGCAACATATGGCAAGCGTTGGCTACTCACGTGCGCTGCAGTTTAGCGCGTCTGCTGGAGCGGCTCGGACGCGCTTTATTTTGCAGCAGCCGCTGCGCGCAAAAGCTGGCGATTCCGACACTGTAAACTGTATTTTAGCGCTGTTGGAGATGCTCTTAAAAAGGCAGTTCTTCAAAGAAAAGAAAAAAGAGGTATGACTTCGTACGGCGAGATGCATGCAAACGACCGTGAACCAACCTGATCGATGGTGCCTATATAGTACTGTCTCGTATGTCAAGCAGCGCTCTGTACAAAGTGCCCCCTCGATCGAGGGTTTTACTGGAGCACGTGACCTAGCTTTGCGGCGCCAGATCGAGAAGGCGTCCATGGCCGACTGCATCAGCGCCCTCCCCGACGACCTTCTCCACCACGTGCTTTCCTTCCTCCCCGCGCACGATGCGGTGCGGACCTGCAGGCTCGCGCGGCGCTGGCGCCACCTCTGGAAATCCGCCCGGGCCCTGCGCGTCACCGGCAAGGGATGCACCAACGAGTGGTTCGTCAACTTCGTGGATAGCCTGCTCCTCCTCCGCGACCCCAGCGAGCGACTGGACTCGTTCGAGCTCGACCTCAACTACGGCGACGACTTCGATTCCAAGGACTTCGACTTCGATTCGAAGGTGTTCCTGCCCGTGCCCGCTAACGAGGAGGACGTGAACAGGTGGTTCCGGCTCGTCCTGCTGTGCAGACCCCGGGTGCTGCTGGCGTTGCGTACCGACTATCGTCTAAGTCTTGCCAATGTCCCTCTCATATCCCAGCACCTCACAAGACTGGAACTTCGGAGGTTGTACGTGCACAGCAGCACGCTCGATTTCTCGGGCTGTCCTGCGCTGCTTCGTCTCAGGATGGAGGATTGCACCATTTGCGGGATATCTCTTCTCCATTCCTGAAGCATCTCAGCACTATCTACTCTTCTTTCCGGGCAGGCGCCTTCCGCGCCCGGGTCTATTTGCCCAACCTTGTTTCCCTCGAGCTAGACGGTTTTTACGGTAGGACGCCGGTACCGATTGAAAGCATGTCACTGTTAACTTCGGCAATTGTTAGAATCAATACATGTCTTGATTGTTGTCGTAAGAATGACTATGGAGGTTGCGATGATCGTCAATGTCATGGATGTTATGAATCTGAAAGTGGTGCTCACGATAGGCGTGGCGAGTCTGTGCTTTTGAAAGGATTATCACAAGTTGCCTCGTTGGAGTTGTGGGTTCATCCTCAAGGGGTATGCATGCTTGCTTGCACTTGCTTCTTCGGTTTGTGGTTAGATTTAGTTTTGGGACATTATAACCGCAGGAGTATTATGTTGGTCATACAGGCTGCCGTACAATTTATACTAGTATCTTATTCTAAGCTTCTGACTATCATACATCTAGGAAAAATGTATACATGAGTTTTAAACCTCTTGCATTACTTTATTTCAATACCACATCTGAAGCCAAAAAATTTAACTCCCATTCCGCGCTTGGTGTAATCGCACCTTGCACTGCAACATTTCAGCAAATTACTTATATGATCTTGTTCCTTTTCACAGTTTATTATCAACAGGGACTTGAAATTGTGCCCAACATTCAGCAAGTTAAAGACTTTGTTGCTCAGCAATTGGTGCCCTGGCATTGCTGGTGACCTCAATATATTAAATTGCTTCCTCAAACATTCACCAATTTTGGAGAAGCTCACTATCCAGCTTTCTGAGGTATTATATCGTGTACATGAACAACCTTCTGTTACTGAAGTTGATAATTATCCATGGTTGACTGATGTAAGTAAAATATTTGAGTGCTTTAGGAACCTAAAGTTCCGGTGAAAATACAAAGAAGTTACACTCCATCAAAGCAATCATTTGCATTCACCCATCTGAAGATCGTCGAGATCAAATGTGACAAAGTTGATGGGTGGGCTCACAAGGTTTTGGACATCTTGAGTACCTTCAACATACCACTCGAGAAAGTTACAATCCAGCGAGGAAATAAAAACTTCTGGATCTTAATGTGAGTAGTGGTCAACAAATCAGTTCTGGAAACGGGCATATTCCCATTTCTTCATTAGATTTCTTTCTTCAGGATTTTGAGTTATCTGTTGTATGATGATGATGTCATCCATAAGTGAACTGAAAGTCTGCTTGATCCTTACCATAAGAAAATTTTCTCTCCTTTTTTGAGGGTTTTTTATGCGGTGGCTATCCTTTTTTAAGGTTATAGATGGGGTTCTGCCTTTGCATTATATGATACAAGTACGAATTCAAGAGTTTGACAAAAAAAAAGTATGAGTTCAAGAGAGGAAAAAAAGGGGCAAGAAGCTACAACTGCAAGGCAGGGGCGCCCAGCATCTCAGGATCAGAAATGATATGACCAACGACAAAATCAGTGTGGGCGATGAAGTTCTCAAACATGTACCGGTTCCTTTTATTCCAAACGTGCTACGTAAAATGGGCAATGTCAGTAGCATTCTTGCGAGGTCCAGCCACGATGCTGCTCTACTAATCATTGACGGATCAACTGAGCTTAATGTGGTTTTAGATCAACTGAGCCTAAACCATGTTTCATACTAGGGGCAGTGACAACAGAGATGTACAGTTGAGTCGAGTTTTTATCTCCGTGACCATTTAGGCTAGTGGTGACCTGTGGTGAGTTGTGGGCGTGTGTTTGTTGCACCAGTTTTTTGCCCATTTTTTCTTTGATTAACTGGACAACAAACTTCTTTTGAACTAATAAAAAAGGCAAAGGTTTGCCTTGGTTAAAAACAGAATGAGGAGGGCCTATGGTCCCCGTTGAATTAATTTACTAGGAGTATTCCATATAAAATACCTTGTCTTTCTAATGATGTATTCTTTGCGGGATTGTCCTGGAGACACAGAGATCTCGTGCACTTGAGTCCCTATAAGAGAGCATAATAGTGAGAATGGTGCTCATGTAAGTTTCTCGTTCTGTAATCTTATCTTCTATACCCTTTTTTTTTGGCGGTTGATCTTATCTTCTATACATAAATGGCTAACCCTCACTATTAGATTTTTTTTTGCACATGCATGCTTCCACATCACCTCAATCATTGATAATTGTCTGATCGAAATTGTGTGGAATCAAAAGTAATGCATGTACGCATAAGTTACAATTTTGCATTGTATATCCATGCCAACCATACCACCTCATCAAGTTATGCAAGTATTTCTTCTTTTTCCAAATATATAGTTCATGCTTCAAATTTATGTTAAAAGATGGTGTTACATTAAGTTCAATTCAAAAGTTTCTCACCTTTTACACATCATTTTATACTCCGTAGGTTTTTTAAATGTAAAACCGAGAACACCTTTACAATTGTTCTGTTTATTTTCAAGCAAATACTTATGCATTTGTTTTAATATAGTTCCTGCAACACCTTGTGTATAACTAAATAGCTAGCCTACACCAACTTATTTCTCTCAACATGCAACATGTATGAAAAAAAAACGCATCTCAACATGCAACCATGCAGAAGAAAAAGTCCACTTCAATATGCAAATATGCATGAGAATTTCCATTTTATTATGATATGTACATATAATAAATATTTTACAACTATACACAATCAAACACAATATATCATATGTATTTTTAGTTTTAATTCCATATTATTACTCTAAATACTCATGTTCCAACCAAATCTCATTGAAATACATTGTAAAATATTCCCACAACAACGTGTGGGGTATCATATAGTTTAACAGGAAGCAATTGCTTTCGACATCTTATAGATCGTGTGTGTCAGAGGCTAAAGAGTTGGGAAGAGAAATATGTTATCTCTCTCTCGTATAGAAATTTTGGTGAAAGCAGTAATACAGGAAACTCCCTCTTATGCTATGTCAGTCTTCAAATTACCTAAGGTGGTATGCAAAGCAATCACAGATGAGCTCTCAAATTTTTGGTGGGGAGACAATGAACAGTCAACAAAATGCATTGGTTCGCATGGTGAAAGATGTGTATCCCAAAGAAGAAGGGGGGGGGGGGGGGGGGATTTAGAGGCCTTTATAGTTTTAATCTTGCTATGATAGCAATGTCGGCGAATGATTCAGAACCACGATTCCTTATGTGCATGTGTCTTACACGAAAAATACTATCTGGATGGAAATATTTTGGAGGTAGGAACCAAGAGTGATCATCATATACATGGCAAAGTATTGTTACGGGAATTCGGACATTTAAAAACTATCACATTTGGGGAGTGTGAACCTGATACCAAATGACATATGGCATGATCTCTGGATCGGTTCTGGTCCACCACGCAAAGTTATTACACCACATGAGGGTATTATGTTCTCCAAGGTTGAGGATCTCATTAACCCACACTCTGAAAAATGGGATGAGATATTGATCGGGGACATGTTTTCTCGCAATGTCCAGCAAACCCTTCAGACCCCTCTCAACACTGATGTCGTAAAAGACTTTGTTGCATGGACAGTTTTCGTCAGATCAGCCTACCATAGGGAATGGGGCAGCCAATTCACGAGGAGACAGGATCAATTGGATGGTCAGGGTAGTTCTTTCTTGATGGTCTGGTTGTAATTCTTATTATCTCTAGTATTCTTTGTACTGCCATGATTAAAAATAAATAGTAGATTGAAAGTTTCGGGCAACACCATCACCCTCATCCTCGACAATCATATTGTCCAAAATAACACAACATGTTACGAGCTACCACAAAGTTTCTGATTCCCATATTATTGCAGCTCCATGAACAATTCCCCAACGAGCTTGAAGCACTCTGAATGCCCACTTCACATCCTTCCTCGCTGCTTCCTGCATTGTTGCAAAGTGGTTTTGTTTCCTGCCTATGGTTTCGATATGGTCTTCACAAACGCCGCCACCGAGGATACATGCCATCGGCAAGGCCGTATCCCATGTTGTAGTCACGGCCGTTGATGGTGTAGTTGCACGGCGGTGATTCCCATTGCAAAGCCTCCTGAATACCAGAGATCGCTGAAGCACGTTGATGTCGTTGTGAGAACCCGGCATTACAAATAAAGCATGTCCAAGCATTTGAGGCAGGTTTGAGGCGCCGAGCTGTAGATGCTCTAAAGGAATCGTGCCGGATGACAGGTTCCAACGGATCGGGTACTCCAGCGCAGTACATCAACGTACAGATTGCTTAAGCTTGCTAGACTTCCCAGAAATGATTAATTGTCCTGCACCAGACCAGCATCATGTATTGTTGCTCTAAGCTGAACTTTTTGCTCCTTCCTCCTGGTGTCATTGAGCGTTAGATTTTCTGTTCCGCAAAGTTGATTTTACCTCGCTGGACAAAGTTCATATAATAGAACTTAAATCGTCAGTTGACGAAAGCGTGACTGCATGAGGACGTAAGCTAGCTGACATCTTGGGGCACATTGAACTTACACTTGACAGTTTTTCATTATTTGCATGCTAAGTTTTTAATTTCTTTTTTTTTGCGGGAGAAGTTTTTAATTTCTTTGATTCAAGGGTACCTGCCTGGCCTGGCTTGGTATGTTGGGCCTCCCATGTGACCAGTGACCAGAACATGCAAGCAGTCCCGCGAAAAGCCCGGTTAGTATAAAAGCCACAGAGGGGACTAAAAGAATAACAGACCCTACCACTCCCATCCAAGCAGACGCTAGCTAGTTTAAGGCTCCTTGCCAAAACGTCGACATAGTCCCAACCGTACAAGGGAGTTTCCCACGGCTCTCATGAACAAAAATAAAAGGTTACGCTGACGCCAAGCGGCAGAGCCAGAAATAGTCATCAACTACACCTAAGTAATTACATCAGAGAAGAGTGCATCAGAACCTCTTCCTTTTTCCCCTCACTGTGGACAATTGGGATACAACAGATTGAAAAGACAAAGCACGGAGACAGCCATAGACGAAAATTCCAGCCACGTCCAGCGGATCCCGTAACTTGGTATGACCAAACATCAGATTCCTGGATACAAGAGAGAGCATATGTTAGTGCCTAAATTTAGCCAGGTATTTTTCTTCATCAGCAAGACAACCATATTGGCAGGAGTCGGGCCTTGAAATGGACAAAAGAAAAAGTAAGAAAAGCAATGCACGCATGGGCATTTCGTCTAGAACCAACTTAACAGAGAGGATTCGCTGGTAGATAAAGAAATCAAATGAAGCATGGAGGATAAACGGAAGTTAAGTTTTCAGAATAGCATAAAATTTATGAATATGGTAGTAGTAATTAGTAGCCTTCAGACCTAACTAATTAACTATACATACATACTACGATGCAAAACAGAGGGCAGCAATCACCACACCGAGCTATTCGAACTCAGCTCCGTGAGTCCTAGGCGAGTGAGCATGTGAGCATAACGAGAGTAGTAACTCGACAAAACTCACTTACATGTAATATTGAATACGTACTTATTTTGTGGGAGCTGAGCATGAGATACTCCAGCTTTTCATATATGGGCCAGCATAGTTTTCAATAGCGTACACACCAAGTCCAGCTTTACTAAATTTCCATATGAAACAACACTGTATTTTCTTATGCTAAGCTCTAAGCTTATTTGAGTTTTGCCCGAGCCAAGCTCAAGCCTAGCACTAAGCTCGAAAGTCAACTTAGGCCCGTTTGAGCTTCGGTCCAGCCTAGCCACGTTTTTTAGTCTGATGATGTCTACTGAGAAAAAACAAAATATATATGAAGTGAAGTAGGAGTTTCACCTCTAAGCAAGAGTAACCAGCAGCGATGCCAATGTATGCATGCAGCGATGTAGATCACATGAAAACTCATTCACTCGATACTATGTCCTGACAAAGCTGAGCTGATACACTTGATGTCAATAGTGTACCACGAAAGCCTTCCTCAGCAGGTAGTGCATCAGCCTTCGGCTCTGAAATTTCATCTGAAATATTATAGGATAGCAAAGTTAACAATCTAATGTTTTCAGAAATGTTCAAGTCATCATAGTTGTTAGGGCTTCACCTGCTATATCACGGTCCTCAAACAATTCAGAATCTTTAACCCACAAAACATCCCCAGGGAAAATGCACTTATCAGCAAGAGTCGCAAAATCCTCTTCGATCTCAAGAGGGCCTTTATGAAGCTTCTGATTCTCCTTCACAATCTAAATATGACAACAGCAAAAATTGGACTGAAGCAGACAACCACAATGCAAACCAAACAAGCAAGATTTCTGCACCCAGGCATAAAATAAAAGTAACATGTGTAGGTGTGCCCCCTCTTTTAAACAAAATGGAGAGAAGGGGGGCATTAGACCAAAAATAGTTACCGATTACCAGCAGCCAAGGAACGTTGCACTATTATGTATCCCCATATCAAGTCAAAACTAGGTTATTGGACGATTGACTTTGCCAATACTGTGAACATTACTAATGCTTCAGAAAAGGAAGCACAATAAAATCCAAAAAAATGTGATCAAGTGATCATGCAAGTATTGAAATTTGAAATGCATGCACCGACCAGTTAATCCAAAAGCTGGTGGCCAATACATTTCAACACTCCCCTCACGTCTAGGTTCCTCCAGAATTTCATGGGATCGATGTAAACCGCAACTGTTTTGTTAAAAGTGCATTGGCCAGGTCTTGAACTCGAGACCACTTGGCTCTAATACCATATTGAATTGCATGCATAACTAGTGAACTTGAAAGCTTAAGCTGTTGGAGAAAGGTGGGAACCATATTTCAACAGCAAGTGCGATGTATAGCTACAGTACTCCAGTATGATGAATGGTATGGGGGCCAACTGATAGGCTCAAAAGGTTCAGAACAATCACAGCATAGGCAACGATCCTTTTAGTAAGAGAGAAGTGCATATTACACCCCCCAACTCTAGCCCTAGTCTAATATACACCCCTCAACTCCAATACCGTCTAAAATACACCCCTCAACTCTCAAAACCGGCTAGAATTCAACCCTCCCCTCCCCAACAGCATAGGCAACTCAGTCAAAACCGGTCAAACTGGGTCAAAACCGGTCAACAGGGAGGGGAGGGTTGAATTATGGCCAGTTTTGTGAGTTGGGGGGTGTATATTAGACGGTATTGGAGTTGGGGGATGTATATTAGACTAGGGCTAGAGTTGGGGGGTGTAATATGCACTTCTCTCTTTTAGTAACATGTGTAGGTGCGCCCTCCCTCCTTTTAGTACACCCTCCCTCCCGGTTTGTAAGGCCCTAAAAATACCTTAAAACTACATGTAGGATAGCTGGGTCTAACTGATAAGCACCTGGCACTTTTAACCGGAGCTTATCACTTTCATAATTACCGGTTGCAGCTAACAATGTTAAGCTTTACAATTTTAAGTTCAAACTTATTTTTTTGTACAGTTCAAATAATTTCAAACGCACGCAAGTGATAAGATTAATTGAAAAATATGCCTTCCAGTCGAGAAGGTTTTGAACTATAGGGTACCGGTCACAAGACTCAATACTGATACTTATTTAGCGAACTTCTTTCAGCTGAAACAGATACGAAGTGGCAGTCGTACCAATCAGCTGAAGTTTTCTTCTTAATTTTTCTTGTGTTTTTCCCTTTTTGTATATGAAATGCAAGAGGAACGGTGCTCGGCTGTTTGCATAAAGTAAAATTTTGATGTGCATGACATACCCCTAAAGATTCCCATATCATGAGTTTCAACTGATAGACGGTTGTAGAACCAGAGACTTTCAAACTGATTGAGTTCCCTGTGGTTGTTCTCCGAGAACGCTTTGAAGTCCGGCGATCTGGAACAGGAAGAGCTGCAGATGCCTCCCTAATTGACTTTGGTGCTTCTTTCCCACGCACAAGATAAACATGGATATCTTCGTTCTGGTAATTGAGTTTCTCCACCAATGCACAGCTCTCTCTTTCTCCAATACATTCTTCACAAACCTAGCATACAAAATTCACAAGTAGAGTTGAGATAAAAAAAAGGGGGAAAGTAGAATATGCACTTCTTACTCATCAGATAGGTACAGTTATTCCATTGCTTGAAAATTTTAATTGATTAAATCAACTACTACAAGGGAACAGCACTCAGCTAACAACGTAAACCTTATCACTAAGCTCATCTATGAGGCGTGAGTCAAGATTCTGCCGTTTTTTTCATCCAACACACCGTCTCCCTGCCATTCCCTCTTGTGTGATGGTTTACACTTTAGAATCATGCATTAGGAGGCGACAACCAACAACTCGTATCTAAAAGCTGAAGAGGCTGTCACAGCTGCGACCTTGATGGTTTACAGGAGAGCTATTGAAAAGGAATGTTGCACACTTGTAGTAAAATAGCTTCTAATTGCTCAAACATCATGTCATCAGGACTAACCTACATGAAAGAAGAGCACTATTGCAGTTTCTTGTTCATTATACTTTCCTGGTAGTATTGTTGTTTACTGGTTTAGATTCTCAGATTTTAACTAGTCAAGTGTGCAAGCCGGCAACTGCAAGGCGACGCATTGTGCTTGTGCATATGATAACCAGGTTACATTAACATAAGAATGTTATGGTCAGATATGCAAATCAATAACTCTAATCTAGAATATTTAGTTTACCTCAGGATCAGTTCTGACATAGGGTCTACAGTCCTCCGAGTCACCATTTGCACCATTAATAAACTGGTCCGGATCTTTTTCCAAAATTACCATTGCTTCAGATGACTCGTGCGGTTTATCCTCTGAGCTCTTACTAAAAACAATTTCAGCACATGCGCCATCTGCATGTGCCACGTTCCACTCCTCAGAGAATGATTGCCAGTCGGATTCTGAGATGATTGCTAACCCATCAGTCTGAAAACCAAGTATATAGTTAACCCACAACGTCAAGATTATTTGTTTTCATCTAGCAACAAAACATATCAGTAAAACAATGCCCAAAACAGCAATCGAAAGCAACTAAATAATAATGTATAAGAATTATATACTTTCTATCTAGTATTAGTATGCATTTATATTCATAAGCATTACCAGTATAGATCCATAAAAAATTCATTAAACAAATAAATACTAGTTCGAAACCAATATGCCGCATATTTCGAGAGGAACAGAACAGCACAGCAGACGTCCTCCTGTGCTTCTGACAAGAAAGCCAGAGCTCGAGTTCCCAATCTGGGAGATCTTTACCACATACAAACTTCATGAAACAAATAAATACTAGTTCGAAACCGATATGTCGCATATTTGAAAGAGGAACAGCACATTATAGCAGATATCATCTGCTTCTGAACAAAAAGAGCTGGAGCTCAAGCTCTCAATCTGGGGGAACATCGTTACAACCAATGTACATCAATTTCACACACACACACACAACAAAAAAAATCAAGTCGTCCCAATGAGCAACAACGCTATGGACAGACTTCAGAAAACAGCTAGCCCAAAAAGAGGCAACAAAGAGAGGAGTAGGAAAGATAAGTTATGAAGACCACATGAACTTACATTCGATGTTTTCTGAGTGATGCCCCCACGCTTGTAAACTATATCCAAAGGCCTTTGCAACAATCTAGAATGCTGAAAAATGATCAAAATATTCAAAAAGAAATACTTCATAGTTTATAACATAATAACTAGATAACAAAGGTGGTGGTAATGCAAATTTGCCAAATCAAGTCAACAAAATAAATTGAGTCTCCTAGAGACCCACATTAAAAATATCAATATGCAAAGGAACCATGCATCAATTACCCACCATACATACATCATTTACAGGGGGGTCAAATTAAACATCTCTCGCTGACCAAACAAATCTTCACAATATTCTATTAAACCCCACTTGAAGTGACGAAATAACAACTTATAGTGAATTCTTAAATCAATTAGGCAAGAGCACCAAACATGTGTCATGCCACAGATATGAAGGTAGTTACGATGCATACTTATTTGGTAGTGCTCTCAAAGTATGATTGTACTCATGTCAAAATTATATCTTATCCCATTCTTGTGTCTTGCTTTGCTCTGTAAAACTATTACATTTCTAAACTATTACACTGGCAGATATTAACAGAATGCAAAAGGGCAGCATTATATATGTATGACTCTTGGGCCTCACTCAATGAATCCAACTGGTATACCACACAACCTTATAGGTAGATTATAAACAATTTACAGTGTGCAGAAGTGCAATTCCTTGCCCAAATTATCCTAGGAGTCAGTCTTCACCAATGTGTTGCAAAAAGTGCTAATATTCATCTCATTGTTTCACAATAGGAGAATAGTAAGCTAACTTCTAGCCATATTACCCTAACAGCAAGCTTCACACTTACCTGACTATAGAAATTTATATACTAGAGTTCAAGTCTTTCCTGGCCTTTTCAGAACCAAACACACATACCGTCATGTAGGACGACTTATCAGCAGAACAGAGAAGAGATAGTTTACCTTTTCACATTTAAGTGAATTTATAGCAACTTCAAGACTTTGAGGTTCTGGTAACGACGAAACATTTTTTCCAGTCGCTGTAATGTAAGCTCTCCATTCTGACAACCACGACGAAGGAACCAAATAATATTTTTGTCCAGGATTAAGTGCAAAGCCTTTCCCAGAGATTAACTTTTCATGGCTCTGTCGTTGCTTCAGTTTCACCGCTCTGAAGAGACAAATAACATGCCAAAAGAAACTTAATATAACCACCCACTTTAAGTGAACAGTTCATTATCTCACATTAATAATCCATGGTATTATGACATTGTTAACCGTGAGTCCAATTATATGGCATTGATTAATTCACTGTATTATGGCATTGACATTGATTAGTTCACTGTATTATGGCATTTTTAGCTTACCTAAGACTATCCTCAACAGAAGCAACAGCTGACAATTTGTGGTCACAGATCTCGCATGGTTGAGTATCTGACGGAAAAGTCACAATATCATCAGCTTCCTTTGCAATGGTTTCATAGAGAAATAGCCATAGGCTCTCTGGCACAGATACCCGCTTTGCCCCAGAAGCGTGCTCTGGAAGAAGATTCCCATGGCTGCATCTTAGAGCACTTGTTGGTCCCTTATCAGCATCAAAAGTGATATCCACATTTTTTCTTCGCAGCCAATGGGACAACCTGGGAGCAACGGCAAAATAGATCGGTATGAGACTAGTAGATAGCTGTGATTTGGTAACGTAATGCAACCACTGGGACAGCAAAACGGGAAGAATGATAAAAGACTATGCATGAGTGCACATCAACAGAAGAAGCATTCAGTGTCAAATTCATGGAACAACTGTGAGACATACTTAGGTTATAACTGGAAACTGGTTAAGGTGTAAAACCCCAATCAAGAAAACTATGATGATTGGCCACATCCCACATCATGGTAATGGTTGAAGTATTGCACAGAAGGGCAATCAATACAGAGCAACCATTAGAAGGCAGTAAAAAGTAAACACAACATACAGACCTAGCATATGACTCATGTTGGTGGAACTGCAGATAAAGATTCTTACAAACACATTATAGTACATCATATAACTGGACTGAAATTTGGAAGGGCCTTAAGCAGAATATTGTATTTGTATATAAATAGCTCCACAAAGACAGTAGTAGTTCAGGAGAATAGTCCTAATTGTACGTAAAAAATGTTTAGCTTCAGCAAGTCATGCCTTAAGCAGAATATTATGTCTGTATATAAATAGCTCCACAAAGACAGTAGTTGAGGAGGATAATCCTAATTGTACGTAAAAAATGTTTATCTTTAGCAAGTCACGTACAGAACCAAGATCAGAATCTGAGAAGGATGTCCTTTCCATACCATGCCTTCGAAATAAAGTAAGAAGGACCTTCTGGAATACTTCCAGCAAGTGCAGCTTCTGCAAGATTCTTTAACGATGCTTTCCGATCACGATAGACATCAGCAGAAACTGCAGTTTTTGCTACATCCTTGAGACACTCCTTGCAAACATCATCCTTGCTGAGTGTTGGTCCTCCTCCGTACTAGTATGTAACAATATAAATGATACCCATCAGCAGTATTTTAGTATAAGAAGTTCAGAACTAGGTACAAAATACAGTGTCCTTGCAAATAACTAAAGTAAAACATTACCACTAAGCAAACCGAGTGAGAGAAACAATTCTAAGAAATAAAACCCAACAAATGGAGAAGATTCTTACTTTGGAAAGTAGCTTCTCCCAAGCTTTAGCCGATAACCGCTTCATGGATGTGACTTTAGATGCTGGAACTTTTCCATGTTCACACTGAATTGGAATGTTGTCAATGGAACTGCAAAACCAACATAAAGTTGTTATGTGGATCCTGCCAGGAATATCCTAAGGCTATTTGTTCAGAAGAATATCTACACCTATTAAAGATTTAGTTGGTGACGATGGTGTGTTAAACATCTGACTGACCATCCAATCTGCATCTAACACATGCGGAGTAATCTACGACATTTTTGTAAAAAGACCACACGACTCTGCTCCACATTTGCAGAAAACCACTTAGTCTCTCCATATCAGCCCCATCCCTCACCGCCTCACCCAAACAGATAAGAGGAATAAATTTGTATGGAACACACCATATTTTTAGTGATATATATACCAAAAATAGGGGGGAAAATTCAAGTTTGTGAATATGTATTGGTTTATTTTGTATCCATTGCAACGCACTGGCACTTTGCTAGTGTGCATAACAAGGAATGTAGCCATACAAAATTTCAAGAACTGCTACGTATAGCACCTATATCTGAGATAGCACATATATTTCACAAGAAACTAATAATCGGTTTGCTAAAAGGGTTCAGAAATCAAAAACTGGTATTAGGTTATCATTGCATTCTCATGTGAAGTTAAATTCCTTATGGGCTGCTTCTCATGATAATGAATAGTTGTGTATGCATGTGATGGTATGGCCGACCTTGTCCCGGCCAATCAAAATATACCCTATTATGTCCCTATATATTCGAACGGACAGAAAATCCAAAAGGCTAAGATAGATCTCAAATCAAGAAAATCTGATCTAGCCTAGAGCTTAGCAATGAAAAATATTAGCAACTACCAGCCAGCTCCTTTCATGTAGATACTGCAAGCATAGGTTAAACCTAGAGGTACAGACAGATGATGCCTTCACAGAACTTCGAACTGCCATGATGGTTGTTGTGTTTGGAAAATAAATCAATGTAGTGAATGTACTCAGATATTTGATGGATTGTGGTATAAATGAGCATTATATGCATTTAACACCCAGCTTTTATTTATCATCCATAGATTTGATAACCAACTGTATAACAATCCAGATAACTAACAGTACAAGAATACTAGAGAAAAAAGTACAACAATACGAAGTAGTCACATGAGCAATAAGTTATGAGTTTCTACGCAACTGAGACAAACAACATTTGCAAGGATAGTGTTGTCACGACACCAAATAATAATAAAGCATTTAAATGTAGATGAAAAAGAAGAGTGGAAATAAATAAACAAGCGCTCTAGAGAACTCACGAGGGAGGGGTAGCATTATCCGCCCATTGGCGAAGCCAGTCTAGTGAAATCCAAAAATATGAATCATCGTCTGGAGTAGCAGGTGCTTCTGTAATAACAGATTTTACTTCTTGGCGCCTTTCTTGTATGGAAGCCAAAAGGTTATCTTTTTTACTTAGGTACTCGCCACATTCGTTTACACATGATGCATTCAAAGCATCAATCTCATCCATCAGATGGCGTGGAAGTGAACTATTACTGGCTTCCACAATATTATTGCTTTTAATACCATTTTCATCCTTGCTCGAACGTTTGTACATTAGCATGTAAGCATCAGTGGAAGAGAACATCTCTCCCATATTAGAAGTCGGTGCAGCCTCATGATGGCTACTGTTATTACCATTTGCCACAGAACCTTCGGTAGAAGTACCTTCAGATTTCTGATCCGCTTTTTCAGATGACTTGCCTGGTTTTTCACCAAAAGGGTGAAAACCAAGGCTGGATACACACTCATCATCAAACTCCCACCAGTGACCATTGCTTTCATCCTTTATATGTGCCACATAGTGACCACTATTAGCAGCACTACCCTTATGAATCAAAATAGCAGCCAGGCCATAAATGTAATTGGATGAAGGATCCGACAACCGCTTCCCCATATCTAGCTGTCCCGGAAAACTGAATGATGAAGAAATCTTTTTCTTCGTTGTTGTCTGCGGAGGAAATAAATTAGTAAGTTTCTTCCACACAAATCGAGAAATCACACAAGACAGAAGCAGGGGCAACAGATAGCACAAAACTATGAACAAGCTTGGATCAGAGTAATCACCTTTGGTAGGAATACATATCGCTTCAGCTGAAAATTAACAACAGGAGGAAGCGAGCGAAGTTTTATACAACGGGTGGCGTCTACCCTTTTCTGACATGACTCGCAGGAATATTGGTTCTCCCCATTCAGTGCCTCCACGCTCAAATAGTCATCCAGACTTTCCTCTAAATTACTTAAACCTTTAATATTCAGTTCCAGTTCATAGAAGTCTTCCATTTTTGAAGATGCTTCAGAATCCCTTCCACATGATGAACACCTTAAGCATATGGTAACCAACATCAGTCCTCCACAAAATTAATGAGTAGTACAAATGAACTAACATATCATATTATCATTCACTTTGGTATGTGCAAGCTGTGTGAATTAGAAATTGTGAATGTACTCAGTGGTCAATCCAATTACAAAATCAAAGATATGTACCTGAGCACATAGCTTGGCCTAAGTACAAGATCCAGCAAAACAGGACTCGCAAGTTCAAAAAAAAAAATCATATCCAGCTAACTATTTTGTTGCTGTTTGACAAGATAACGGGCTTGTTATTATAATCACAAACTAAGATATTTTTATAGTAATTCTGTAGCGGCAGAACATCGCAAGACAATAAAACACAGTGTATGCGAGCAAACAGGAGCATACAAGGCAAACACGATGTGGTAATATTGGGAAGATAAACCTTCTAACTTAAAGTTCAGATCCCTTCAGTTTCCAAAATAAATCTTGAGAAAAGCACCAATTTAGGCATTTTTACCTACCGAGTCACATGCGACACACTTCCACGAAATAAATCTTGCACAATAGTTTTTGCAACAGCGACCCTGGAGTAACTTAACGAACGCTCGAGCAGAGACAAAAACAAGGTGAGAAATTCGTGACTGTCCTGCTGGACACCGTTGTCTAGTTCCAAGGTCTTGATGAAAGGTGCTGAATCAATGAAAGCCATTTTGCTGGAGTGTAGCTGCGCAAATAATCGAGCCAGCTGATCGAGAACAGGTTGCTTCTTCAAGATGTCTGGCTCTAGCGAGAAAATGCCTGAACGGAAGGAAGTGTTCATATAGAGGCACTGAAGTATGCTGTTAGCATAACATGTCGCGCCCAGATTAGTCAATCCAGCAGGCGTCTCAGTGGAAGCACGGAGGTCCTTGGATGGGTCAGGGCCGAGGCTACCGACATGCTCGCCATTTTTCTGCCAGAGGCCAGTCTTCCTCGTCCCACCGGTGGTGGGGATCAACCCGCAGAAACAATTGGGTGAGTCCTTGGTGTTCCCATGGCAGCCCTGGCAAACCGGCTTCCACACGCTGTAAAGTTGCCTAATATCATCTTGCGTGATGGCGCCAGTGGAATGTATCCTCCTGCATAGCACAGGCAGCAGCACCCCAAGCAAAAAACATGTCAGCAACAGAAACACATTGAAATCTCCCCCTTCACCCTATCAAATCTCCAGCTCCCAGCAATGGGAAAAGGCAATGTATACATACTTGAGAGCAGCATAAGACGGGCTCGCAGACTCATCGGCGCGTGGCCTCTTGTTCTTATTGCGGGTGTTGTGCCTGCTCATTGTACCATCAACAGAGCGCCAAGCGAAACCTCCAGTTGCTCTCCCTGCTGCGGAAACAACAGAAGCCAGAGCATTAGCGCGTCGGCATCGGGGGCGGACGGAACGAGGAGCATTGGGGTCAGTTCGAACCCTAAATTCCGTGGGAAACAGGCTGCTATCACTACTCCACCAAACAGCAAACGAATCCGCAAAAAAATGGGGAAAAATCGACGGATTTAACAGACAAAAGGCGTTTGGATTGGAATGCTTACCGCGAAGGGAGGAACAGATCAGGCTCTCCGGGCAATCCGAAGCAGGCTAGGGTTCGCCACCAGCAGGAAAAGCAAATCCAGGCCCTGATGGATCTCTGCTCCACGCCGGTCCGGTCCAGCAGAGCGGCGGCGGAGGGGGAGGATGAGGATGGGGAGAGATGAATCCCTTGGAGGTGGCGGTCGGCGGTGGAAGGGCAGAGGGGCGGAGAGGGTTCCCTTCGATGACCCCCGCCGCGAGCTGGAAGGGGATGAAAAGAAGCTGATCTGCTTTTTGGTTTCAGAGCCGGGTGACGTGCCGCATGTTTTGTTGGGTCGGGCTGCGCCCGTGGGCTTGGCATCAGAGTCGTGGGCTTGGGAGGGAGTAGGGGGGGATAGCACAGGACGGTAAAACGGTGGGAATGGAATGTTTTCTTTTGCTGGAATGGAAATGGAATAATTTGCCTCCAAAAAAATGGAATAATTGACGTTGAACTTTGTGCCCTTCAAGGCTTCTGCAGATTCATGGTGACATTCCCCTACAGCGCACGGCGTCGAGATGTATAGGTGATTTGCTGAACAAGGACATGGCAGAGCACATTGTGGCAAACTACACGGCAACGGATGCTTGTCATGAGTCACGCGGGCTTTTGCAACATTTCTGGTGACTTTGTGATTAATATGGCGAGCTCCCTAAGGATTATTGTCACGTCCTTGATGCGACTATAGCTCCAACGTGTCGAGGCACGACTTAGAGACATAACCGCATTGAAAGCAATGTCGCAAGTTAGGCAATCTTCACAACATCTCATGTAATTTAGATAATAAAAAAAAGATATATAGTTGGCTTACACTCGCCACGTCAATCAAAGTACATAAATAGCCTTACAACATTCAAACACTCATGGCCCGATTACGGCGCCAAAATAAAAGATAACCCAACATGCGACACGGTCCCGATCACCCCAACTGGGCACCACTACTGATTATCAGGGAAAGACACGTAGTATCGTTGAGAGTCCTCGTCGAATTCCCACTTGAGCTCGAGCGCGTCACCTGGAGCAGAATCATCAGGCCCTGCATCTGGTTTGGAAGTAATCTGTGAGCCACAGGGACTCAGCAATCTCGCACCCTCGCGATCAAGACTATTTAAGCTTAATAGGTAAGGCAAGGTAATATAAGTGGAGCTGCGGCAAGCGACTAGCATATATGGTGGCTATCCTGTTCGCAAAAGAGAGCGAGAAAAGAGGGCAAAGCGCGAACGAGAAACTAGAGAACAACCTGCGCAAGCATTACTCCAACACCGTGTTCACTTCCCGGACTCCGCCGAGAAGAGACCATCACGGCAACTCACACAGTTGATTCATTTTAAATAAATTAAGGTTCAAGTTATCTACAACCGGACATTAACAAATTCCCATCTGCCCATAACCGCGGGCACGGCTTTTGAAAGTTCAAATCCCTGCAGGGGAGTCCCAACTTAGCCCATGACAAGCTCTCACGGTCAACGAAGGAATAGACCTCCTCCCGATACGTTCCGATCAGACTCGGTATCTCGGTTCTTCAAGACACTTCGACAGGTTAAAACAAATCCAGCAACACCGCCTGAATGTGCCGACAAATCCCGATAGGAGCTGCACATATCTCTTTCTCAGGGCACACTCAGATTGTCCTAGGTACGGGTAGGCCAGCCCAGAGTTGCCCCTGGTGGCCACCGGCAGCTGACAGGTGGACCAACACTCAGAGGAGCACTGGCCCGGGGGGATTAAAATAAGATGACCCTCGGGCTCCGGAAACCCAAGGGAAAAAGAGGCTAGGTGGCAAATGGTAAAACCAAGGTTGGGCATTGCTGGAAAAGTTTTAATCAAGGTGAACTATCAAGGGGTTCCCATTATCACCCAACCGCGTAAGGAACGCAAAATCCGGGAACATAACACCGATATGACGGAAAATAGGGCGGCAAGAGTGGAACAAAACACTAGGCGAGAGGCCGAGCCTTCCACCCTTTACCAAGTATATAGATGCATTAAGATAACATGACAATATAATGATATCCCAACAAGTAAATAATGTTTCAACAAGGAACGGCCTCCAATCTTCACCTGCAACTAGCAACGCTATAAGAGGGTCTGAGCAAAGCGGTAACATAGCCAATCAACGGTTTGCTAGGACATGGTGGGTTAGAGGTTTGACATGGCAATTTGGGAGGCATGATAAGCAAGTGGTAGGCATCGTAGCATAGGCATAGCAAAAGAGCGAGCATCTAGCAAAGCAAAGATAGTAGTGATTTCGAGGGTATGATCATCTTGCCTGCAAAGTTGTCAGAGTTGACTAGATCCTCGAAAGCAAACTCAACGGGCTCCTCGTTAGCGAACTCGTCTCCCGGCTCTACCCAAACAAGACAAACAAGCAAACGGAACACAATCAACCACGTGCAAAGCTCAAACAATATGATGCAAAGATGGTATGCTATACAGGATGCGATGCGGGATGCATATACAAGATTTGGCAAGGTATGAATGAACCTGGCCTCAACTTGGAAATCCAAGTGTGCCACTGGAAAGATGAGATGAAATCGCTTGAAAACAATATAAAGAACGCCGGAATCGAAGTTACGGTTTGGAAATGGCAAGCGATTCAAATATGACCACGTTCTGCGATTTACAGCAAGTAGTCATCTAAATGCAACAAGATGGACATGCTACAGCACCCAAACATGGCATCAAAATACATGGTAGGGATCCATTCAAGAAGCTTAACAAAAGTCTAGCACTGAGCTACGGCCAATTCATCCATTAACAGGTTCAAACAAGCATGGCAAAAATGCACTTGGTAAACAGATTTCAGACTTAGTGAAATTAACACTTGTCTGGAATTTCAGATCAGATAGCACTCTTTGGAGCATGAAAACAATATGCTACAGGACCTGAACATGGCAAAGTAAAGCATGGCATGGAGCTACTCAAAGAGCTTAACAAAAGTCCCTTAGTGACCTTGAGCCAAAAGGGATCAGGAAATACAATTGCAAGCATGTGAACATGGCAAAAACATAATCAGATCACAGAGTGAAAACTGGAGCATGCTGAAACAGATATCAAGTAGGCATGTTTACGAGCTCGATGCACTCACTACAGAGCAAGTCATGACAATCTAAGCATACACCCATCAAGAATACACAAAATACAAGCTAGACATGGCAAGAACAATACCATAGCATGCACGGATCAACTACAACATCCTCGGCAAAATTGCTAACAAGTAGATAATCTGTCCAGATTCACGAAATGACAAAAGTAGAGCTCGATTGACTCAAGCTAGGGTGCTCCATAATTGCAAACAAAGACATGGATGGATAGAGCACTACAAGATTAACAAAACATCCTTACTGATCATCCTCAAAAGAGGCACGGATCACTAGGAAACAACATGAACATATGGCCATATGAGATAACCAGCTCAAGGACTTAGTGGGAATGCTAAGTCCCTGAAATCAGCATTAACAAATGCCTCACTTTGCAAGCTTGTACTAGTCACCACACACATCACAAAAATACATGGGTTGCACCTCTGGAAAGATGGAAAAACTCTTAACAAAACATATGTAGAGCTCAGGGGCATATCATGCACACAATAATCATGGAAAAAATGACAAATAACTAATTGGAGCAGCAGATCTGACAAATATCTCAAATAGCACTCTTCTAACAGCATTTCGGGCATCAAGATGAACTAAAATGAAAATGATGCAATGAGATGAAATGATGTACTCTCTGAGACGAACATTTTGATATGCTATGTGCCCAAAACGGAGCTACGGATGCAAAGATACAACATGATGAACAGGGCAAAATGAACTAGGGTTTTGGGAGAAAGTCAACCCAAACGTCCAGATCCAGATCCGGTGCACGGGAACCAAGGTCGCCGGAACAATACGCCGGAGGTCGCCGGAGATGGCCGGAGGAGTCGAGGCGGCTGGCTTAGGGTGCGGACGTGGAGGAGGAAGCCGGAGGCGGCGCGGTGGCGGCGTCCGCGGCGGAAGCGGCGCGGCGGGGCGGCCGGAACGAGGAGGCGGTGCCTGGCGGCGATGGCGACCACGGCGGTGCGGCGAGGCGGAGGTGGCCGGCGGCGGCCGGGTCGGGGAAGAGGTGCGCGGGCGGGCGGCGCGCGGGAGCCGGGCCGGGAGGGCCTCCCGCGGGCTCGCCGGGCCGGTGGCGCTGCCACGTGGCGCGACGGGAGAGGGCGAGGGGATGGCGGCGGATGTGTCCGGCCGAGGACGAACGTGTCCGGCCGGCGCGAGGTGTTATTTTTTTAGGGTTTCGAAGAGGGGATCCGAGATTTGGAATGGGGGAGGTATATATAGGCATAGAGGGAGCTAGGAGTGTCCAAATGAGGTGCGGTTTTCGGCCACGCGATCGTGATCGAACGCTCTAGATGATGGAGAGGGTTTTGGTGAGTTTTGGGCCAAAATAGAGGGGTGTTGGTCTGCAACACACACGAGGCCTTTTCGGTCCCTTGGTTAACTGTTGGAGCATCAAACGAAGTCCAAATGGTACGAAACTTGACAGGCGGTCTACCGGTAGTAAACCAAGGCCGCTTGGCAAGTCTCGGTCCAATCCGGAAATGTTTAATCCCCACACACGAAAGAAAGGTAGAAATGACTACCGGAGGAGAACGAAGCGCCGGAATGCAAAACGGACAACGGGGAAAATGCTCGAATGCATGAGACGAACACGTATGCAAATGCAATGCACATGATGACATGATATGAGATGCATGACAACGATAACAACACATGGAGACAAAACCCGAACCGAGAAAATAAAATAACTTAAGGCCGGGAACGGCAAGAGTTGGAGTACATATTGGGTAAATCACATCCGGGGTGTTACAACACTCCACCACTACGAAAGGATCTCGTCCCGAAATCTAGGACTGAAAGAACGCCGGGTACTCAGAACGGAGGTGATCCTCGCGTTCCCAGGTAGCTTCACGGTCAGAATGGTGTGACCACTTGACTTTGAGGAATTTGATTGACTTGTTGCGAGTCTTGCGTTCAGCCTCTTCAAGAATAGCAACTGGGTGCTCACGATAAGAGAGATCTACTTGGAGCTCAATGTCCTCGAATTTGACGGTGCGGTCAGGAGTCTTGAAGCACTTTCGGAGCTGAGAGACATGGAACACGTCATGAACATTTGCAAAGTTTGAAGGAAGCTCGAGTTGATAGGCGAGATCGCCTCTCTTGCTGACAATCTTGAAAGGTCCCACGTATCTGGGGGCAAGCTTCCCTTTGATACCGAAGCGACGAGTACCTTTCATTGGAGAGACGCGGAGGTAAACATGATCTCCGATCTCGAAAGCCAAATCACGGTGCTTACTATCATAGTAGCTCTTCTGACGGGATTGGGCTGCTTTGAGGTTATCTCGAATGGCTTTGCACATTTCCTCTGCCTCTGTGATTAAGTCATTTCCGAGAAGCTGACGTTCACCGGTTTCGGACCAGTTGAGAGGGGTACGGCACTTCCTGCCATACAGAATTTCAAATGGGGCCTTGCCCGAACTTGCTTGAAAACTGTTGTTGTAGGAGAATTCAGCATATGGAAGACAATCCTCCCACTTCATGCCGAAGGAGATCACACAAGCCCTGAGCATATCTTCAAGAATCTGATTGACACGCTCGACTTGACCGCTAGTTTGAGGATGGAAAGCTGTGCTGAAGCGGATGTTGGTGCCCATGGCCTTCTGAAAAGAATCCCAAAACTTGGAGGTAAAGATGCTGCCACGGTCTGAAGAGATCACTTGTGGGATACTGTGCAGAGAGACAATTCGAGAGGTATAGAGTTCCGCCAATTGAGCTGCAGTGATTGACTCTTTGATAGGCAGAAAGTGAACCACTTTAGTGAGTTTGTCGATGACAACGAATATAGCATCATTGCCACGCTTGGACTTTGGAAACCCAGTCACGAAGTCCATCTCAATGTGGTCAAACTTCCATTCTGGAATGGCAAGAGGTTGGAGGAGACCATCTGGCCTTTGGTGTTCTGCCTTCACTCTTCTGCAGACATCACATTCATTCACGAATTGAGCAATCTCACGCTTCATTCGAGTCCACCAATAAGCCTGCTTGAGGTCCTGATACATCTTCGTGCTCCTAGGGTGGATGGAGAGGAGAGAATTGTGAGCCTCGTTCATGATCACTTTACGAAGGTCACCTTTGGGCACAACAATACGATCCTCGAAGAAGAGAGTATCCTTGTCATCAAGGCGGTAGCACTTGTACTTGGGTTGACTCTTGGCAATCCCAATCTTCACCTTTTTCACCATAGCATCAAGAAGCTGGGCTTGGCGAATCTGGTCTTCCAAGGTAGGAGAGACTTGAAGGTTGGCGAGGAAACCTTGAGGAACAACTTGCAGATTAAGTTTGCGGAAAGCTTCACAAAGCTCGGGTTGATAAGGCTTGAGAATCAGACTGTTGCAACAAGCCTTCCTGCTCAATGCGTCAGCAATCACATTGGCCTTGCCTGGAGTATACTCGATACTCGGATTATACTCTTGAATCATTTCGACCCATCGAGTCTGCCTGAGGTTGAGATTAGGCTGAGTGAAGATGTACTTGAGACTCTTGTGGTCAGTGAAGATGTCCACTTTTCTTCCCAATAAGAGATGTCTCCAAGTCAAAAGAGCATGCACAACTGCCGCCAACTCGAGGTCATGAGTGGGGTAGTTCTTCTCGTTGGGCTTCAACTGGCGAGAGGTATAAGCAACAACTTTCTTCTCTTGCATCAACACTGCGCCAAGACCTTGGAGAGAGGCATCACAAAAGACCTCGTATGGCTTGGATTCATCAGGCGGAGTCAGAACTAGAGCAGTGATCAATTTCTCTTTCAAAGTGTTGAAAGCAATGTCACACTCCGGAGACCAAACGTACTTGACGTGCTTCTGGAGAAGATTTGAGAGAGGCTTCGCGATCTTAGAAAAGTTTTCAACGAATCTTCGGCAGTAGCTTGCGAGACCGAGGAAGCTACAGAGTTGCTTCACGTTCTGAGGAGGTTCCCAATTCACAATTGCAGACACCTTCTCAGGATTCACCGCAATGCCCTTGGCAAAGATGATATGACCAAGATAAAGAACCTCATCGAGCCAAAATTCGCACTTGGAGAACTTGGCGTAGAACTGGTGTTCCCTCAGCTTATCGAGTACCAAACGCAAGTGCTTGGCATGATCTTCCTTGTTCTTCGAGAAAACCAGAATGTCGTCGAGATTGACCAAAACAAAGTCATTGGTGTAGGCGTTGAAGATGAAGTTCATCATGCGAGAGAAAGTCGGAGGAGCATTGACGAGGCCAAAAGACATGACAGTGTATTCATATGACCCATAGCTTGTCCTGAAAGCCGTCTTGGGAATATCTTGCTCACGAATTCGAATCTGATGATAACCCATATGGAGATCAAGCTTGGAGAATACTTGAGCACCTTTGAGTTGTTCGAACAACTCGTTGATGTTGGGAAGTGGGTATTTGTTCTTGATGGTCTTCTTGTTCAATGGCCGGTAATCAACACAAAGTCGGTCCGTTCCATCCTTCTTCTTCACAAAAAGAACATCACAACCCCACGGAGAAGAACTAGGCTGGATGAGACCCATTCTTTCTTGAATATCGAGTTGCTTCTTCAGCTCCTTCAACTCTTCAGGTCCGAGCTTGTAAGGACGCTTGCACACTGGTTCCGTGCCAGGCTCAAGATCGATGACAAATTCAACTGGCCGGTGCGGAGGCATTCCTGGAAGCTCTTCTGTAAAGACGTCTTGATATTCGCAAACGACTGGAATTTGCGAGATAGCATCCAGTTCACCCTTCTCATTGAGAGAAAACAGACGGATGGTATCATCATGAGCGGCAAAGACAATTACATCCTCAGACGAATGAGTCAATTGAATCTGCCTGGCTGCACAATCAAGATGCGCCTTGTGCTTAGAAAGCCAATCCATCCCGAGAATAAGATCAATATCCGAGTCACCAAGAACCGTTGGAGAAGCCAGAAACTTGTAGTCACCCAAGGTGATAGTAACATCCGGAACGATGGAGTTAGCATGCATGCGTCTACCGGGAGAGACAACTGCTAACGGACTAGGCAAAACTTGTGAAGTCAATTCATGCCTAGATGTAAACGGTCTCGAGATGAAACAATGCAATGCACCTGTGTCAAAAAGAACTTTTGCAGGAATATCATTAACAGGAAGGTTACCCATGATGACATCTGACGAGTCCTCTGCCTGAGCTGCATTCATCAAGTTGACCTTGGCGTGCTTGGGGTTATGCTTGACCACAACTGTACTTGCCGATCTCACAGGAGGAGGAGGAAGACGCCTCTGATTGAGACACTTGTTGGCATAGTGACCCTTCTGTTGGCACTTGTTGCACGTGACCTCTGAAAGCGGACGATGATACGGAGCACTCGATCTTGGAGCTTGAGACGAAGTCTTGTTCTGAAAGCCAGGGTTGGGTGGGTGGGAAGATCCACTGCCACCTTTGCTCTTCTGCTGATACGGCTGACGGAACGGAGGAGTGCTGCTTGGCCACTTGAGTAGAGGAAGAAGGAGTAGTGTCTCTGACTCGCTTCTTGGAAGCATCACACCTCAATTGAGCAGCCTCTTGCTTCAATGCCATGTTGTAGAACTCATCGTACCTCAAGGGTTCAAAGAGAACAAGAGCTAGCTGGATTTCTTCTCTGAGACCACCCCTGAACTGGTATATCATGCTCTTCTCATCAGGGACGTCCTGCTTAGCAAAGCGGGCGAGCTTCTGAAACAACTTGTTGTAGTCATAGACAGACAAAGAGCCTTGCTTCAGGTTGCGGAATTCCTCACGCTTGCTTTCAACCACGCTCTGAGGGATATGGTGAGCTCTGAAATCTTGACGGAATTCATCCCAGGTAATCGCACGTCCACCTCTGGAATCCTTGTACTGCTGGAACCATTCTACAGCTTGATCTTTGAGTTGGAAGGAAGCGAACTTGACGAAGTCCTCAGGCCTGACGTTACTGCACTCGAAATGCTTGCACAGATCCACGAGCCAATCGTCAGCATTGGTTGCCTCAACACAATTGCTGAAAGTCTTTGGCCCGTTAGCAAGGAACTGGTTGAGTGTAGCAAAGTGATTCTGATTGTTGCCTTGGTTCCCTTGGTTGCCTTGATTGCGCTCTTGAAGAATTTGCATGATCAACTGTGTGTTTGCATTGGTTGCGGCCATCACAGCTTGCCATGCCTCCGGAGGAGGTGGAGGTGATGGCGGATCCTGATTCTGATTCTGATTGGTGCTCTTAGCGGGAGCCATCCTGAAGAGGTTGACCACCGTTAGCACATTGACAGATAAAATGAAGCTGAATCCAACGGAATGAAAATTGCAACATAGAGTCTTCACATCCGAACAAAATGAACGAATGTATTCCTCTTGAAATGGTCACATATCCATAAATTGAAAAGCCACTTAGAATTTAGGTAGAGAAATAAATCAACAAGGTACGGATCAAGAACGAATACTCGGTAAGAAATCCCAATCTCAAACCAAATATTCGTGGAAGAAGAACTAGAGCTACAAGAATTCCCACCTATGAAACTCCCGAACCTTTCCGGTTATGCAATCAGGTGTTGGGGATACAGGGGAAGCATAATATCTCACCCAAATCTAGCAAATCCTACATCCAGCTGTATCCATCCTTCAACACATAACCGAGAAAAACTTCGGAAACCATCTACCTCAACCTTCGAAAAGCATCCATTATACAAGTTATGGCGATACTCCCAAACTCCCGCCCCAGTACTGGGTGGCGTCGAGGTTATCTCACCAACGAACTGCATAAGAGAGATTTTCGATGTCGGCGTACTAAACTCAGGTATTCCAGAACCGCAACAATAAAATTATGATGACAACACCTCAGAGCTCAACTCCCCGGGACACTTCCACAAAACCCCTGACAGGAGGCACCAAGACAATGTTCTCGTCACAAAACCATCGGAACGATTCCAAGATACCCGCGTGATCCTAAATTTTTTTAGTGAAATTTGAGAAGAGAAGAGTCAAAACACTACGTCAGGATGCCTTACCAGAGCGATGAGGAGACTGGGAAGTAA